>NC_070594.1:4707217-4772441 GCF_027409825.1 Scomber japonicus | reverse complement strand
CTGCATTAACTTTGTGTCGTCCTCCCGGTGGTCAAAGGTCAAATTGACCCATCTGTTCGACTGTTCCTTCCTTCCTTCTCCCTTCCATCCTTCCTTCCTTCCTTCCTTCCTTCCTTCCTCCTTTCCTTCTTTCTCCTCCCTTCCTTCCTTCCTCCTTCCATCCTTCCTTCTTCCTTCCTTTCTTCCATCCTTCCTTCTTCATTCCTTTCTCCTTTCCTTCCTTCTTCCTCCCTTCCATCCTTCCTTCCTTCCTTCCTCCTTTCCTTCCTTCTTCCTCCCTTCCATCCTCCCTTCCTCCTTCCTTCCTTCTTCCTCCCTTCCATCCTTCCTTCCTCTTTCCTTCCTTCTTCCTCCCTTCCATCCTTCCTTCCTTCCATCCTTCCTTCCTTCCTTCCTTCCTTCTTCCTCCCTTCCATCCTCCCTTCCTTCCTTCCTTCCTTCCTTGACTAGAGGACAACAGGAGGGTTAAAAAGGACAGTCTCGCTATACTACCGCTGTCACATCTGTCTCCTAGAAATCAATCAAGCCGGTATATTATAGGAGCAAAAACTGTTCATTTAGCAGGTGTTAAATGTATAAATGTCCTCAAAGGCAATTTACTGAAATGCATTATGTAAAAATGAGCAAAATAAATATGGACACACGTAGATTTTCTCACTGGTCACATTTCTGTCTCATCGCTGGTTTGATAATGATCCAGTATGTGAGAGTTGGAGGTGGAGCTCCAGATGTAACACTAACTGGGAACCAGTCATCAGGACAAAAGGTCTGTTACTGGGAGAGAGACCCGTCCTCCTGGGTCAAAGGTCAAATTGACCCCATCTGTTTCGACTGTTCCTTCCTTCCTTCCTAACTTCCAACCTTCCAGCTTTCCAGCTTTCCTTCCTTCCTTCCTTCCTCCTTTCCTTCTTTCTTCCTCCCTTCCTTCCTTCCTTCCTTCCTCCTTTCCTTCTTTCTTCCTCCTTCCTTCCTCTTCCTCCCTTCCATCCTTCCTTCCTTCCTTCCTTCCTTCCTCCTTTCCTTCTTTCTTCCTCCCTTCCTTCATCCCTTCCTTCCTTCCTTCCTCCTTTCCTTCCTTCTCATCCTTCCTTCCTTCCTTCCTCCTTTCCTTCTTCCTTCCTCCTTTCCTTCTTTCTTTCCTCCCTTCCTCCCTTCCATTCTTCCTCCCTTCCATCCTTCCTACCTTCCATCCTTCCTTCCTCTTTCCTTCCTTCTTCCTCCCTTCCATCCATCTTCCTTCCTGCTTCTTTCCTTCCTTCCTCCTTTCCTCTTTCTTCTTCCCTTCCGTCCTTCCTTCCTCCTTCCATCCTTCTCCCTTCCTCCTTCCTTCCTCCTTTCCTTCTTCTTCCTCCCTTCCATCCTTCCTTCCTTCCTTCCTCCTTTCCTCCTTCTTCTCCCTTCCATCCTTCCTTCCTTCCTTCCTTCCTTCCTTCCTTCCTTCTTCCTTTCCTTCTTTCTTCCCCTTCCTTCCTTCCTTCCTTCCTCCCTTCCATCCTCTTCCTCCTTTCCTTCCTTCTTCCTCCCTTCCTTCCTTCCTTCCTCCCTTCCATCCTCCCTTCCCTTTCCTTCCTTCTTCCTCCCTTCCATCCTTCCTTCCTTCTTCCTTCCTTCCTTTCCTTTCTTCCTCCCTTCCATCCTTCCTTCCCCCTTCCATCCTTCCTTCCTCCCTTCCATCCTTCTCCTTCCTTCCTCCTTCCATCCTTCCTCCTTCCTTCCTTCCTCCCTTCCTTCCTTCCTCCCTTCCATCCTTCCCTTCCATCCTTCCTTCCTCCTTCCTTCCTTCCATCCTTCCTTCCTTCCTCCCTTCCATCCTTCTCCCTTCCATTCTTCCTTCCTCCTTTCCTTCCTTCTTCCTCCCTTCCATCCTTCCCTCCTTTCCTTCTTTCTTCCTCCCTTCCTTCCTTCCTTCCTTCCTTCCTCCCTTCCTTTCTCCTTTCCTTCTTTCTCCTCCCTTCCTTCCTCCCTTCCTTCCTTCCTTCCTTCCTCCCTTCCATCCTTCATCCCTTCCATCCTTCCTTGCTCCTTTCCTTCCTTCTTCCTCCCTTCCATCCTTCCTTCCTTCCTCCCTCCTTCCTTCCTTTCTCCTTTCCTTCTTCTTCCTCCTTCCTTCCTTCCTTCCTCCCTTCCATCCTTCCTCCCTTCCATCCTTCCTTCCTTCCTTCCTTCCTTCTTTCCTCCTTCCTTCTTCCTCCTTCCATCCTTCCTCCCTTCCATTCTTCCTTCCTCCTTTCCTCCTTCTTCCTCCCTTCCATCCTTCCCTCCTTTCCTTCTTTCTTCCTCTTCCTTCCTTCCTTCCTTCCTTCCTCCCTTCCTTTCTCCTTTCCTTCTTTCTTCCTCCCTTCCTTCCTCCCTTCTTCCTTCCTTCCTTCCTCCCTTCCATCCTTCATCCCTTCCATCCTTCCTTGCTCCTTTCCTTCCTTCTTCCTCCTTCCATCCTTCCTTCCTTCCTCCCTTCCTTCCTTCCTTTCTCCTTTCCTTCCTTCTTCCTCCCTTCCTTCCTTCCTTCCTTCCTCCCTTCCATCCTTCCTCCCTTCATCCTTCCTTCCTTCCTTCCTTCTTTCTTTCTCCTTTCCTTCCTTCTTCTTCCCTTCCATCCTTCCTTCCTCCTTCCTTCCTTCTTCCTCCCTTCCCTCTTTCCTTCCTCCTTTCCTTCCTTCTTCCTCCTTCCTTTCTTCTTCTCCCTTCCTTCCTTCCTTCCTTCCTTCCTTTCTCCTTTCCTTCTTTCTTCCTCCCTTCCTTCCTTCCTTCCTTTCTCCTTTCCTTCTTTCTTCCTCCCTTCCTTCCTTCCTTCCTTCCTCCCATCCTTCCTTCCTCCTTTCCTTCCTTCTTCTCCCTTCCATCCTTCCTTCCTCCTTTCCTTCCTTCTTCCTCCCTTCCACACGTAGATTTTCTCACTGGTCACATTTCTGTCTCATCGCTGCTTTGATAATGATCCAGTATGTGAGAGTTAGAGGTGGAGCTCCAGATGTAACACTAAGTGGGAACCAGTCATCAGGACAAAGGTCAGTTTACTGGGAGAGAGACTGGAGATGAAAAGAAGATCGAGCTGTGTCGTCCTCCTGGGTCAAATTGACCCCATCTGTTTCGACTGTTCCTTCCTTCCTTCCTAACTTCCAACCTTCCAGCTTTCCAGCTTTCCTTCCTTCCTTCCTGAGAGAGGAAGAGAGAGGAGGAGAGAGAGGAAGGAGAGGAGAAAGAGGAGAGAGAGGAAGAGGAGAGAGAGAGAAAGAGGAGGAGAGAGAGGAAGGAGAGAGGAGAGAGAGGAAGAGGAGGAGAGAGAGGAAGAGGAGAGCGAGGAAGAGGAGAAGAGAGGAAGGAGAGGAGAGCGAGGAAGAGGAGAAGAGAAGAAGGAGAGGAGAGAGAGGAAGGAGAGGAAGGAGAGGAGAGAGAGGAAGAGGAGAGGAGAAGAGAGGAAGGAGAGGAGAGAGAGGAAGAGGAGAGGAGAGAGAGGAAGGAGAGGAGAGAGAGGAAGAGTAGAGGAGAGAGAGGATGGAGAGGAGAGCGAGGAAGAGGAGAAGAGAGGAAGGAGAGGAGAGAGAGGAAGGAGAGGAGAGAAAGAAAGAGGAGGAGAGAGAGGAAGGAGAGGAGAAAGAGGAGAGAGAGGAAGGAGAGGAGAGAGAGAAAGAGGAGGAGAGAGAGGAAGGAGAGGAGAAAGAGGAGAGAGAGGAAGGAGAGGAGAGAGAGAAAGAGGAGGAGAGAGAGGACGGAGAGGAGAGAGAGGAAGAGGAGAAGAGATGAAGGAGAGGAGAAAGAGGAGAGAGAGGAAGGAGAGGAGAGAGAGGAAGGAGAGGAGAGCGAGGAAGAGGAGAAGAGAGGAAGGAGAGGAGAAGAGAGGAAGGAGAGGAGAGAGAGGAAGGAGAGGAGAGAGGAAGGAGAGCAGAGAGAGAAAGAGGAGAAGAGAGGAAGGAGAGGAGAGCGAGGAAGAGGAGAAGAGAGGAAGGAGAGGAGAGAGAGGAAGAGGAGAGGAGAGAGAGAAAGAGGAGGAGAGAGAGGACGGAGAGCAGAGAGAGAAAGAGGAAGAGTAGAGGAGAGAGAGGAAGAGGAGAAGAGAGGAAGGAGAGGAGAAGAGAGGAAGAGGAGAGAAGAGAGAGAAGATTAGAGGAGAGAGAGGAAGGAGAGGAGGAAGGAGAGGAGAAAGAGGAGAGAGAGGAGAGCGAGGAAGAGGAGAAGAGAGGAAGGAGAGGAGAGAGAAGAGAGAGGAAGGAGAGGAGAAAGGAAAGAGAGGAGAGAGAAGAGAGAGGAAGGAGAGGAGAGGAGAGCGAGGAAGAGGAGAAGAGAGGAAGGAGAGGAGAGAGAGAAAGAGGAGGAGAGAGAGGACGGAGAGGAGAGAGAGAAGGAGAGGAGAGCGAGGAAGAGGAGAAGAGATGAAGGAGAGGAGAAAGAGGAGAGAGAGGAAGGAGAGGAGAGCGAGGAAGAGGAGAAGAGAGGAAGGAGAGGAGAAGAGAGGAAGGAGAGGAGAGAGGAAGGAGAGCAGAGAGAGAAAGAGGAGAAGAGAGGAAGGAGAGGAGAGCGAGGAAGAGGAGAAGAGAGGAAGGAGAGGAGAGAGAGGAAGAGGAGAGGAGAGAGAGAAAGAGGAGGAGAGAGAGGACGGAGAGCAGAGAGAGAAAGAGGAAGAGTAGAGGAGAGAGAGGAAGAGGAGAAGAGAGGAAGGAGAGGAGAGAGAGGAAGAGGAGAGAAGAGAGAGAGAAGATTAGAGGAGAGAGAGGAAGGAGAGGAGAGAGAGAAAGAGGAGGAGAGGGAGGAAGGAGAGGAGAAAGAGGAGAGAGAGGAGAGCGAGGAAGAGGAGAAGAGAGGAAGGAGAGGAGAGAGAAGAGAGAGGAAGGAGAGGAGAAAGGAAAGAGAGGAGAGAGAAGAGAGAGGAAGGAGAGGAGAGGAGAGCGAGGAAGAGAGAGGAGAAGAGAGGAAGAGGAGAGAAGAGAGAGAGGGAGATTAGAGGAGAGAGAGGAAGGAGAGGAGAGAGAGAAAGAGAGGAGAGGGAGGAAGGAGAGGAGAAAGAGGAGAGAGAGGAGAGCGAGGAAGAGGAGAAGAGAGGAAGGAGAGGAGAGAGAGAAAGAGGAGGAGAGAGAGAAAGAGGAGAAGAGAGGAAGGAGAGGAGAAGAGAAGAGAGGAAGGAGAGGAGAAAGAGGAGAGAGAGGAAGGAGAGGAGAGGAAGGAGAGGAGAGAGAAGAGAGAGGAAGGTGAGGAGAGAGAGGAAGAGGAGGAGAGAGAAGAGAGAAGAAGGAGAGGGGAGCGAGGAAGAGGAGAAGAGAGGAAGGAGAGGAGAGAGAGGAAGAGGAGAGGAGAGAGAAGCACAATGAAGGTCCGGGACTGGAGTCTGTCATCTGGACGTCTACAGGCCCAGATTACCTGTGAGACCAGAAAGCACAGCAGGACACAACAACACATTTTAAAGCAGGAGTATGTGACTTCTGCTGACTAGCACAACAGCACCATCTGGTGGTGATTACAGACGCTGGTGCTTTTAATTCTGTTGATACCTGAACAGTGAGGATACCATACTGTTGTAACAGACTTCAACACTTATGCCGGGTCTTGATCGCTGCTGCTCCGTCTGTGTGTGTCTAAACTGTTAGCACATTTAGCAGACACACTAAACATGTTTGTAGCATTCCTTGGATTGAAGACAACAGAGCCCCGACTGATGCGTAAGGTTTTCTTTTATTTCTTTCACCAAACAGCAGGTTAATGCCAAGCTGCAACTTTATTCTTTGAGTCCTTTACGCACCGTGAAAACTGTATTGACGACATACAAAAAAGCATTTCACACATATGTTTCCACAATGCACATCAATATTATGAATGAAAGTCACCTTAATTATACTACAAAAAGCTAAAAAGCATACACAAATATTTCTACATGTTATAAATATAAACAATCAAAGATCATACCTCGCTGCGCTCTCCAAGGAAAGCAAACATGAGATACGTGTCCTTTCTTCCGTCATTAAACCTTCAACTGGCAAATGCGATCGTCCCTTCAATCGTGAACTGACCAAACAAAAGCTCTAGATTGTGCAAATTTAGCATAAAGTGCCAACAATAATCTAACAGGCCAGAGCGGAGTATTCACTCACCGCCGGCTGCCATGAAGACAAAGCAAAACTCCCGCTGTGCCGCCTACGGGACTGATTTCAATGGTACTGGATAGGATATCCGGTCAATTCACACATACAGATCATATTAAACACATACAAATTCAGAATATTTAAGTCGTTACAAAAAAAAACAAATAAATAAATGAAACATTAAGCTCATAACCCATCCCATGTTATTATCAAAAAATATCGAACCAGCACAAATACAAATCTTAGTATGGTCCTTTACAATGTTGATCACGCTACACTCGTGGTCTAGATACAGGGTTACTGTTGTGTATGTACTCATATAACTGAAGTTACATCCAGGTAACTACTGTTTCTCGCAGGTGATCGATAAAACTAATCAAAATCTTAAGTCTGCATTGAATGCCGTTGCCGTAGCGATGCACCAAACTTTGATGTTTTGCCATGAAGCAGGAAGTTACTGTAACTTTGATGTTCCAATCTGCACCAAATTTCTCATGATTGACAAGAGCTCTGTCCTGAACACATCTACTGTATGCTTCAGTATTGAGTCATAGTCATAGTGGACCTAATGGACACAGGAAATCAGCCTCATGTGACAAAAAAAGGTAATTAAAAGTCAAAGGTTCTGCGAAAAAGAAATGTTTTAAGTCCTTTTTTAAAACGCTCAGTAATCTGTGGCGCCCTCAGCTGGTCAGGGAGGGCGTTACATAGACGAGGGGCAGCAGAATAGAAGGCCTGTATTGCTGAGCTCAGGGGGAGGAAGAGAAAATGTAGAGCAGAGGGATCGTGCTGAGGTTAGTGGGGTGAATAGTTATTTCAGGTAGAGGGCCATGGATGCACTCGTGAGTCAGGGGGGATACCATGTATGGAGCCAATGAAGTGAATGGAGAATAGGTTTGATGGGTTCATACTCATCAGGATCCTTGCAGCGCTGTTTTGAACATACTGTAGTTACTGAAGTCTCTTACCAGGTATCCCAATGAGAAGTGCATTGCAGTAATCCAGTCATCTAAAAACAAAACTTATAGAAAACTAAACTTATACTTAGCATGTTTATTGCACCTGCTACACTGAACCACTTCTCTCTGCAGTGAATACAAACCGCTGTAACTACAAACCACCGTGTTTAGTTCTGGTCTCTTGCAAAACACTGACAAAGTCACGTAACTGGTTCCTCCACTTCCTGTGTCGTGGTAAGACAGCACGTAGTCTGACCCAAAATTAAAAGTGAAACCAACAGGGAGTACAAGAAGCTGAAGTGTGTGAGAGAGAGAGATATCTGAGACTTCACAGAGAAATTATCGATCTATGTAAGTAAACATTTTAAATAATTCATGTGAACTACTCCTGTGAATCTGTGAACTACTGGATGTCTACCACGCCGAGTCGTAGAGGTTATAGCCCTCTAAGGTATTTCTAACTGTGAGTTTTATGGGTCAGCACAAGCTTGAACAGATAAGCTGTGACTAAAGTGTTTGTGATGCACATACACCTGCTTTACTTGTTTGGCTTTATTCAGTTTTGTTAAATGACTTTGACTGAATGCTCATCTCTGTTTCCTTTTTCAGAGACATGGCAGACGAAGGAGTAGCCGGTGAGAATAAGAGTTTATTATATTTATACAGGACATAAGTTTGGACACACTTTCTCATTCTGGGGAAGGCTGTCAAAATTTTGACTGGTACTGTAAATTACTTTCAAGACTGTGGACATTAGGTTACATTGAGTAACTACAAAAGGTTCAATTTAACACAATTAAGTATATAAATAATTGACCACTTGTATGTGAAAGGGGTTGTTGCTTTGTTCTGCGAGGAATTATCAAGCGACTCTGCAGTTCCTGTCAGCTTTACAGAGGTCATCTTTAGACACACTATGTTCATTTGTAACGCCCACGTCTTCCTTATTGTGGTCTTAACAGTTTCATTTTCTGCAGCAGCAGTAAGTTAAGCTCTTAAAAACCCCATGTACACTACTTGATCTTAACCAAACTGATAAAGTTATGGATGAGCTGCATTTACCCGCTAAAGAGACAAATACTTCCCCCAGGAGTTGGTGGAGACCAAAAACAGAGCTAAAAAAAAGTAAATATTGGACTTACATTCATCTGGTGGCCAGAAACACGACTCTAAAGGAGTGTAAAGCCTGCTCTGTGTTTGCTGGATGTGTAAATAACTGTTCATAATACAATCTGTCACTGTTGTGTTTACGGCTTGTTTCTGCAGCTATAAAGTAGCCTGATACATAAATGAATAATAATAATGATATTACTGTTATAGTGGTTCATTTTAACGTAAGTCTGCAGATTTAAACTGTCTTTCAGTGCAGTTCAAAACTAGACCTGTGTTAGCTCTGTTTAAGAGCTTTCACACCTGCTGTTTGAATCCGTTGGTCTTGACTAAGGAAGTGTGGTTACTGTGTGGTCGCCATGTTTTCTCGCTTCTTTCTAATGTATCCAGAAATACATCCTTGCACTAAACTGCTCACCAGATGATCATGTGCACCTATGTGGATCACTTCCTTGACAGTTGATGAGCAGATTTAAATTAGGGCTCAAAGAAACCAAAGTTAAATGACTGTTTGATGATAGATTCTGTAGATTTCACAGACAGCAGCAGCATTAATCAGGAAGTAACACATATACTGTAACATACACAGCATGTATTTCCTGTTTCCTTCAGTTAAGAAATATTGAACTATATTGACCTGTAGTGCTGATCCGGAAAAATGAATGCACACATTCATTTTCTCTCAGCTAGACTACTGTAGCTCCTTCTACACGTGCCTCAGTCAGGCTGCTCTAAAATGTTTGTAGTGAGTCCAAAAGGCAGCAGCCAGACTTCTAACCAGAACCAGTTGTATTACCCCTGCTGATTACATACACGGCCTTCAGTGACCTTTGAGCCTAGTTTAATTTCTGGTGTGTGCTATCAGTTGTGAGTTGAATGCATGAAAGTAGTCAAATTTAAAGGAATATCTTTTTTTATGCTGAATTTTGTTTCGTTTTTTCCTCATCTGGTTTCTCTTTATGTTACAGTTGAATAACCTCATTCTTCTGTCTCTTTAGCCTCATGGAGAAAGTTCTTTGTTTTTGAGTCGGGAAAAACAAACGGGGCTCATTTAGACTTGGTTAAAAAGTTTAAAGGCATCGGCCACCGTGAGGTGTCTCGTCCTGAGCAATGTGACTATCTCCTAATAATCTGTCCGGCTGTGTCACGAGTTGGAACGAACATCAGCGAGGCCTTGGAAAGCATGCCTGGTAAGAATGCCTTTATCAGGCTAATTTCTCACTTATTGATCAAAGTTATGCAGCAAACACTTTTAATTTCTATTTGACTATGACTAACAATGAATTGATCTACTTACAAGTATTGTGTGTGTATCCGAAGCCTGATATATCTTATTTCTCTGTGCTGTTAACCTCCACTGGTGTCCAAGAACTACACAAACAGAGTTGCACTGAGTGACGTTTGGTCATATTGGCATAAAAAGATTTATGGACACAGGAGTTTGTTTAGATGCAGCTCCAAGACTCCTACTAATGCTTTCTACTAATGTTTTTGAGAAATGTCAAATGTACAGCATAGTACAAAGTCAAGCTAGTGGCGTCTTACACAGAACTACTCTCTGAAGACTGAAAACATGATCACTGTAATTAGTCTTTGGAGCCGTTTCTAAACAATCTAACGTGACCAAACTCTTCATGATGAAGCAACATGTCAGCCAGTGCAGCAGTGTGGCTCACTGATGTGTTTTAATAGTTTTTGGACAACAACAGAAGAATGAGATATATCAGACTTCGGATACACAAACAATACTTGTTAGTAGATTGTTGGTTTAAATCCAAAGATGAGATCTAACCCTTAAACAGGCCTTACTAGTTATGTCATTTGCACCTAAAGGAAGGAAGGAAGGAAAGGAGGGAGGAAGGGAAGGAAAGGAGGGAGGAAGGGAAGGAAGGGAGGAAGAAGGAAGGAAGGAAGGAAGAAGGGAAGGAAGGGAGGAAGAAGGAAGGAAAGGAAGGAGAGAGGAAGAAGGATGGAAAGGAGGGAGGGAGGAAGGAAGGAAGGGAGGGAGGGAGGGAAGAAGGAAGGTAGGAAGGAAAGGAGGGAAGAAGGAAGGAAAGGAGGGAAGAAGGGAGGAAGAAGGAAGGAAAGGAAGGAGGGAGGGAGGGAGGGAGGAAGGAAGGAAGGAAGGAAGAACAGATGAAGGAAGGAAGAAAGGAAGGAAGGAAGGAACATTTACCCTAATAGCTGAACTTAGATCTGAGGAAGGAAGGAGGGAAGGAAGGAGGGAAGGAAGGAAGGAAGGGCAGAGGAAGGACCCGGGAGGACAACAGGAAGGTTAAAGAGTGTGTATCTCCTGGTGCACGTTGTCTGTTTAAGGGTTAATGACAGCAAGAACAATACAGAAAACTGCCAGCTGTGCCCTTTAAATTTATATTATAAATAAATGTTTAGATCAAAAATAATCCTGTTTCTGTTGTTATCTTGTGTTGGCAGCTAATAAACCAGCGATTCTGGTGGTGATGCATCACACTTTCAATAAGAATCAGGTTGTGGCTGAAAGCAGGAGACAGGTGATCAATCGAAACGTCTATCTCACTGTAGACGTTCTCTTCCATGACAAGAAGCTCCTGAACTCTGACCGCAATGACATGGCGTGGTATGAGATCCAGAGTTTTCTGGTAGGTTCTCGAGCCCAGGTACTGATTATATTTACTGAACTAACAACTTTATTTAAACACAATCATCCAGGTGTGCACTGATATTGTCTTTTTACTAAAATGTGTTCCACCTTATGATCGATACAGTTTGAGGACTACACAGACATGCTCATAGAGAAAGAGTGTCTCATGCTTGTTTGGCAAGATGAGAAAAAACACTGGTTCCAACAATTGACACTGGGTTGCATCATGCCATTGACTCATTTACAGATGTTTTCTTTGTTTGTCTCTTTTTTATTCTCAGTTCTCCAGGCAGAGCTTATGGGACAGAATCAATGGTATGGATTGTAAACTAAATTTCTATTTATTTTTCTGGCATTTAATCAATTAATTAATTAATAATTAATTAATCAATAGTGTTGATTGAGCTATTAATGATACCAGATGACTCATTGCTCTTTATTTCTTCATTTTAGGGAACAAGATCTGCTTAATTGTTGCTGCAGTAGTTTTCGTGATAGTGTTGAAAATAAATAATGTTTGGTGAAGGGGAAAAATAAACTTCAACATTACAGTGTGCCATCCAGCTTTAAAATATATGTTTTAACCCTCCTGTTGTGTTCGAGTCAAGGAAGGGAGGAAGTAGGAAGGAAAGGAGGGAGGGAGGGAGGGAGGGAGGAAGGAAGGAAGGAGGGAAGGAAGAAAGGGAGATGGAGGAAGGAAGAAGGGAGGAAGGAAGGAAAGGAGGGAGGAAGGAAGGAAGGAAAGGAGGAAGGAAGGAAGGAAAGGAGGGAAGAAGGTAAGTAAGGAAAGGAGGAAGGAAGGAAGGAAAGGAGGGAAGAAGGGAAGTAAGGAAAGGTGGAAGGAAGGAAGGAAAGGAGGGAAGAAGGGAAGTAAGGAAAGGAGGAAAGAAGGAGGGAAGGAAAGAAGGAGGGAAGGAAGGAAGGAAGGAAGGAAAGGAAAGGAAAGGAGGAAGGAAGGAAGGAAGGAAGGAAGGAAGAGTCAAAACAGATGGGTCAATTTGACCCGGGAGCACAACAGGAGGGTTAAATAGGGCTGTCAATCGATTAAAAACTTAAATCTCGATTAACTGCGTGATTGTCATGAGTTAACGTTTTTAATACTCTACGGAGCTGAATTTTCTTTCTCCATTTCTGCTTGTTATCCAAAAACGTTACTGCTCCATTGCTTCCTTATTACCAAACTACAGGCTGGGAGAAGGGTCAAACATAACATTTAAAAAATTAATACTGTTAAAATGAATTTGCATTAACGCTTTATTAACTTTGACAGCCCTAGTTGTAAATGAAGCTGAAACTTTTCTGTAATTTTGCTAATTAAAAATGTTGAGTAAACTTTGTCCCTCACAAAGAATAAATTAAAAATGAATAAATCTGAGTTTTTGTCATCATATCTCTGTGGGCTGCCTCCATATACTCCATATTGTCAAAACTGTTTAATACCATTTCATTATAAAATAAAGTCATGATCTCATTAAAAAATAAAGATCTAAGCTTAACTATTCATATTTTAATTTGAATGTACAAACATTTTAAATTTGAAGTGCAGCCTGTAATAAGTCAGGATTTAATGGATGGTGTATGGAGTCAAATAAAGAAAGATTCTGTAGTGAAAATTAAGCTTTGGGCAAGAAAACATTAACGTATGCAGTAAAGAAATCTGCAAGAAGCCAAGAAGACTGTATCTAATCTGAGGCAGCTGACAAACCAGGTAAAGAAACAAGGTATCAGACAAAGCTACCTGAAGCTTTAGAGAAAATTAAAAAATCATTATTGAATTATTGAATTTTATAGTAAACCTGATGTAAAGTTGACTAAATTGGGTCTGACACAAGAAAAAAGTAAAGTTAGTAAATCCTTTGTTTAGCTGCTGTATGTGTGTTTTTGCTTTGCTAAGCCAGCTGGAAACAGTGTCATGGGATTGGTTTCACACTGAATATCTGCTTGAGAAATCTATCAGCCTTGTCAGATATGTGTCAGATTCATCAGTGAAGGTTTCTGATAATGTCACTTTAATGAAGGATAATGTCAGACCACAGTGAGCAAAGCAGTCATTGTCGGAGGTCTGAACATTTGTGCCAGAATAAAGGCCTCAGTACGCTTCATGACACTTAATTGTCCAACAACCTTTCTGATCAATCAATCATGCAGACTTTACGCAGCACTGGCCACATGTGGTGCAACACAAGAGTTACATCATCTGATTGATTGTGTTGCAACTACAAAGAGAAGACAAGGAATTCTTGGGGAAATATTGGAAGCATTGGGATGAAACCAGAAGGAGGGTATGAAGGTGGGGAACCTTTGAGTGTGGCTAGGTATAAATCACAGACTGTATAAAGATGGGTGCAGCGAGGAGTGACGGCACATGTCGGTTTGAATCAGAGCAGGTTTGAAGCCCAGAGCTGCAGCTTAAGGTCAATCTGTTTCCTTTCACACTCTGGAAACCAAAGGTAACTCTAGCTTACTGTGAAGCATTAGTATAGATCCCACTGCTTTTCTTGGCGAGACCCACATTACTCTGCCTCAACACAGACATGTTTGGTGATATAGACCTGCTCAACTGTGACCCTGCCAAAATTGAACTGAACTCCGTGACAACGCTACGCTGTGTCCCATTTCCCCTCCTGATAAAAGTTGAGGCAGAGTTATGGGCATCATAGAGGAGGTGTGACCCAATGGCTCCTGTTGATAAAAGAAGTGCAGGTGTGTGTCGATCTTGAACAATTGCAGTAAAACATGAGAGGTACATCCTGCCTATGTTGGAGGATATAGCTCCAAAAGATGGCTGGAACAAACGTTTTCTCCACTCTGGATGCTTCATGTGGATTCTGGCAGATCAACCTGGATGCAAGCAGACAACATTCATAACCACTATTGGGAGGTCCTGCTTCCAACGACTGCCGTACGGAATAACGTCAGCCCCAGAAATCTTCCAAAGACAGATGTCACCACTGTTAAAGGGCCACGAGGAAGTTGTCATGGTAATGGATGACATCCTTATCTTTGGAGCAACCAATGAGGAGCACGACAGCCATCTACATGCAGTCCTGAGGACAAGAAAGGACAGTGGCTTGAAGCTGAACAAAGCTAAGAGCCATTTTGGTAAGTTTGAAATACAATACTTATACCATATCATAAGTGCAGAGGGCATGAGACCGGACCCTAACAAAGTGAAAGCTATCACGCACATGCCAGGTCCAACAAACGTTGAGGAGCTACATCAGGTACTTGGTCTCATTAAAGATCGTGTAAAGTGAATTCAGACATTTTCTTCTAAACACATTAAATAGGTCATAAATGTATTTCTAAAAAAGGTGTAAAAAGCATTTCAACCATTTAGATTTGAATTGTGGAGCTAGGCTTCACAAACTGTGTTTCAAGATTTCTGTGTTCAGGATTTAGTGATTAGCATAAACCCGCCCCTGCTGCTGTAGAGGTAGAAATACATTCAGCACACACTACTACTACTACAGTCTACAGTTAGCCAGTTAGCCGAGTTAGCTGTTGAGCTAGCCACAGAAAGCTCTCAGACGTAGTGTCCATGTTTCGGGTAGAGGTGTTGGCTTTGATTGACCGGTGACACTTGGTAGGAGGCGGGGCTTCAGCGGACTCGGCGGCCATGCTCACAGCGTTTGGGAGCAGAGAAAGAGGCTGATTTTTACACAACTTTGAAGCCTAATTTCATATATTTGGCGATTTTTTAATCATTCAAATTTGGCAGGGTGGTTAACAACAAACTTTTCTGTGATATGTTAAACTCAGAACACAATATTTATTCAGACTTTACACGGACTTTAACTATGTAGCCTGCTCAAGAGAGAGAGTGACTGAGTATGGAGTGACCCAATATATTTGACTGGAAGGTCATTTATATCCTATAGATATCAAAACTTTAATGCCAACCTATTATCAACATATTGTAGTTAGTGGGAATCAGAGGAATCAGATATAAACCTTGAACCTTGAACTTAGCAGCACAGACTGCACCTGAAGAACAGAAGTGTGGTCAGCTGCAGTTGTCTGTGGCTTTGTCCAAAACAATCTTTCTTTTTAAATGCAACAGACTCTTACAAAGTTGGTTATCTTAAAACAAAACTTGATGACTGTCCATGCATGTTTATTGCACCTACTGCAATGAACCAGTTTTCTCTACAGTAAATGCAAACTGCTGACGCCGTGTTCAGTTCTTATCTCTTGCAAAACACTGATGAAGTCATATATCTCCACTTCCTCTTATTGTAAGACAGCACATGGCCTGACCCAGCCTGGGAGGAGCAAAAGCAGCTGAAGTGTGGGAGAGAGATACTGTATGTCAGAGACTTCACCAGAAAGTATCGATCTATGTAAGTAAATATTTAAAATCATTCATGTGAACTACTCCTGTGAATCTGTGAACTAGATCGCTACCATATCTATGTGTAGAGGTTATAGCTCTGTCAGGTATTTCTGTGTGATTTATGGCTCAGTGTGAGCTTGAGCAGATAAACTGTGACCTAAGTGTATGTGTGTGACGCACATACACCTGCTTGTTTGGCTTTATTCAGTTTTGTTAATAAAGACTTTGACTGAATGTTCATCTTTGTTTCCTTTTTAGAGACATGACATACGAGGGGAACAAGGGGGAAACTGGTGAGACACACATATATACACAAGTTTACACACACTTTTCATTCTGTGTCCAATCTTTTGACTGGTACTGCAAATGACTCTTTCAAAACTGAAACTGAACTAATATCGTTATATAATTAAGTAATAATTGACCACTTGTGTGTGAAAGGGGATGTTGGTTCTATGAATTATCAACTGACTCTACAGTTCCTGTCAGCTTTACAGAGGTCATGTTTCAACATACTATGTTCATTTTTTAGAGTCCACAACTTCCCTATTCTGAGCTGAGCAGTTTCAGTTCCTCCTTTTTTCTGCAGTAACAGGCAGTTGCTCTAAAAACCCCATGTATGCTACCTGACCTTAACCAAACAGATAAAGTTAAGGACAAGCTGCTTTTAGCAGCTAAAGAGACAAAAGTTTCCCCAGGATTTGGTGGAGACCAACAAACAATATTTACAGCAGTAAATACTGGACTTAGGGTTAGGCCAGAAACATGACTAAATGAGTGTAAAACCTGCTCCATGTGTCACATCCTGTCTGTAGTTTCTGTTGTGTTTTAGTCTTATTTTGAAAGTTTTTCTCCGTGTGTGTGGTTGTTTTTACTTCCTGTATTTCCCTTACTTGATTTCCTCTTTAGCCTCATGGAGACGGTTCTATGTTTTTGAGTCAGGAAAAACAAACGGGGCTCATTTAGACTTGGTTAAAAAGTTTAAAGGCATTGGCCACCGTGAGGTGTCTCGTCCTGAGCAATGTGACTATCTCCTGATAATCTGTCCGGCTGTTTCACGAGTTGGAACGAACATCAGCGAGGCCTTGGAAAGCATGCCTGGTAAGAATGACTTTTTCAGGCGAATTTCCTATTTATTGATCATAGGTATACAGAACATTTTGACCAATCAGTGTGGAAGTGAATAATTTTGCTCCGTGAAAAAACTTAACATGATGTTTTAATGTTTTTAATGTTTGTGTTTATCCAAATACTGATATATCTTATTCCTCTGAGCTGCAGACCTCCACTAGTGTCCAAAAACTACAACAATGTCAGTGAGCCACAGAGTTGAATAATATTGGGTCATATTGGCATGTTCCTTTGTCACAAAGATTTATGGTCACAGTAGTTTGATTAGAAACAGCTCCAAAGAGACTAACCCTAACCCTCTAATGCTTTCTACTAATGTTTTTGAGAAATGTAAAATGTACAGCATAGTACAAAGTCAAGCTAGTGGCGTCTTACACAGAACTACTCTCTGGAGAATGAAAACATGATCACTGTAATTAGTCTTTGGAGCCGTTTCTAAACTAACTAACATGACCAAACTCTTCATGATGAAGCAACATGTCAGCCAGTGCAGCAGTGTGGCTCACTGATGTGTTTTTAATAGTTTTTGGACAACAACTGAAGAATGAGATATATCAGGCTTCGGATACACAAACAATACAGCTGTGCCCTTTAAATTTATATTATAAATAAATGTGTAGATCAAAAATAATCCTGTTTCTGTTGTTGTCTCTGTTGTATCTTGTATCTTGTTGGCAGCTAATAAACCAGCGATTCTGGTGGTGATGCATCACACTTTCAATAAGAATCAGGTTGTGGCTGAAAGCAGGAGACAGGTGACCAACCCGAATGTCCGTCTCACTGTGGACGTTTTCTTCTATGAGAAAAAGTTCCTGGACTGTAACCGCAACCTCTTCATGTGGTGTGAGATCCAGAGGTTCCTGAACTGTAAACGCAATGGCATCACGTGGGATGAGATCCAGAAGTTTCTGGTCGGTTCTCGAGCCCAGGTACTGATTATATTTACTCACCGTATTTAAACACAATCATCCAGGTGGCACTGATATTGTCATATTACTAAAAAATGGATTGTGTTCCACCTCATGGTCGATGTAGTTTGAGTACTACACAGTCATGCTAATAGAGAAAGAGTCTGTCATGCTTTGTGTGTTTTTGGTCCTGAGCCAATGTTTATATGCTGAAAGTTTAGATTTATTGTACTGGCCCTTTGTCGCCCTGCGATTAAAGATGGAAAACAAATTCATAAGAAGTGTTTATGAATATAACTGTACAGTAACAAATATAAATCATATTGAGACCAAATTTGCTGGGTGAAATATCAGCCTTCAGAAAAAAGAAAACATGCTGCTTGAGTCTGTTTAGTGATTTGATGGCTGGAGGTTTTACAGAAATACTTTCACTTGTTGATCACTATGGAATTTATAAATAGCTTGTTTTTCCACTGTAATGTGAATACACTGTTATAAGAATAAACCTCTGTGGGAGAATTGGATTTTTCTACTTTTATTATTTACAGATTTTTTTGTCTTTTTTTATTCTCAGCTCTTTGGGATGAGCTGGTGGGAGTGGTGGTAAGTTTGAATTCTTTATTCTTTTATTATAACATTACTTTATTTAGTAAGACTATAGTCCTGGCCATCACACCACGCTTACTGGGTCACAGGCTTTCAGACTTTTCTGAAGTTCAATATTATCTGAAATGTATTCAATAAGGGGATGATGATAGACCTTTTTGAGTTTGTTCACCTTAGTTTTGCCTCCTGAAATCATTTCCTTTCTTTATAAATACAATCACATACTATTATTGTTATGTAAACAAAGCTATAAATGATACCAGATCAGTCATTGCTCTTTATTTCTTCATTTTTAGCAAGCAGCAGCGAATGAAGATGGATTATTGTTGGTGGAGTTAACAATTAAGAACATCTGTGCCTCTCCATCACAACCCCACAATCTTCAGATTCATCAGCTTCATCATCCTCATCAGCCTGATCAGTCTCAGCAGAAGTCGGCCTCCCTTTTCTCCCTTTCTCCTTCTCTCTCTTCTCCCTCTCTCTCCCTCAACCCCAACCGGTCAAGGAACATGGTTGCCCACTTAGAGCCCGGTTCTGCTTGAGGTTTTTCCTTGCTACTGTCACCAGGTGCTGCTCATGTGGGAATGTTAGGTCCCTTTAAATCAAATTAAAGCGTACAGTCTAGACCTGCTCTATGTGTAAAGTGCCTTGAGATTAATTTTCTTGTGATTTGGTGCTATAACGATGGATTGATTGATTGAAGTCATCAGCCACCACCACCAGTGTCTGGACTCAAAGGGGGGTGGAATCTATCTTGCTGCTGTTCAGGTCTAATGTCCTTCAATTAAAAAAGTCCCTGGAGTCCAAGCGCCCAAGACTTTGACAATACTATTCATCAGTATCATCTTCATATGAAACAACTAATTTTACATAATTCTCTGGTCTTCCCTGATTGAAATCATGTTTGTATGCTTCTAATTTGCAAGAGGAAATATGTTTTAGAGAAATGTAATGCTGCAGGGATTATATTTACAAACAAATATGCATGAGGGAGCATTTTTCAGTGAATGTATCTGCAAAGCAATCTAGCAACATGTTCATACTGAGGATGAATCTGCCAAACTGTTGTTAACCGTGATGTTTCCCTGTTATATCAGCTCAGAGCATCAAAAGCATGATAATGATTTTTTAATGGTTATTTTGTGTTTATGCACACACTATGCGCCTGGATAAGATTAGAGAGATGTGAAATGGTGGTTTTGGGTAACTATCAAAAAAAGTCACAGTGACTTGAAGCATGAGACATGTTCATTAACATTTAACTGAAATTAGATAATCAACTAAAAGGTCTTATCATAGTGTCACCTCGACCTCTGGTTCAGGAACACAGCACTTGTTTCACAGAAAAACACATTATTATTTCTCTGTGCACCAATCACATTTCCCAACAAAAAGTTTAATTATAATAATACACCACTTTAAACTGCTTCTAACATTTTAACACTGAGTTAAGGCACCTGATAAAAATAGTTCATTGTTCCTTTCAATATTTAACCATCTTGTTGTCTTCCCATTGACTGTTTATAAAGCATTAAACGTGTAGTAAACGATAATGATCCATACATTTTTTTGTCAAAATCACCAAATCTCTCCTCACTATCCGCTAGCTGTCCCTTCTAAGTGCGCACTGAAAAAAAATCCGGTCTTAATCGGTCTCAATACACAGCCAGGGAGCGTTCATGCACATTCACTGCAGGCGGGGAGTTCCTCTGAAATGAGGCCAACGCGGAAGTAATTTAGAGCTGCATTCTATCAAAAGGCCACCAGGGGGCGACCGTCTCTATACAAGTCAATGGAGAATTCACCAACTTCTCACTTGATTTCTAACCTCAGTAAACGTTTTCAAAATGTGTTTATGGTCTCAATCGCTAGTTTAAAGCCTTCTTCAATGCAGTATGATGTTCATTTGGGACATTTTGGCCTCCCTGCTTTTATATTTGACGATAAAGCAGGGTATGCATTGGGGCGTGGCTACGTCCTGATTGACAGGTTGATTGACCAATGTCAATCAACCCCCAAGAGGGGGCGGGGGTAGTGACGCAGTCGGAGCCAGAAACGTCTGGTACAAACATAGTGGAAAAGGAGAGGTGACCAAGAAACATCCAGAGAGGACAAAGTTAGAAGAACAAAACATATAAAAGAAGAACTTTGACCAGACAAGGACCGGCGGACACATTAGTGTGGTTTTCGACGACTGACGGAGACCTGGCGGAAGACCGGAGAGTGAAGGCGGATGCTGCTCTGCTGGACAGGTGAGTAACATCAGCTCTGCTTCACATGAACTGTTACCTGCTGACATTCAGCTCACTGTCTAGTTAGTCAGGATATGTTGTTGTTGTGATGCTATTATCTGTAAAGTAGCAGAGTTGTTACTACAGCTGTTTGACGCTCTGCATGTTAGCGTCGCGTGCTAACGTTAGCATCGTGCTACTGTAACCTACAACGTAGCTGCTGTGTAGCTTCTTGCTGTGTATCTGGTGTTTGTTCACTGCTTTCAAAGTGTTTACAGTCATGAAGACATATAAACACAGGTTTGCTATCATAGTAATCTCACATGAGATTGAGACGCGGTCTGTTGTTAGCCAGGCTAGCCACCTGTACTATCAGAGCAATAAATGCTGCTATCAAACTGAAGCTTGCAGTGGTTACTGCTGTTACCATGACAATGCGTGTCCATGAACTTCGGGGGTGGAGCCCCAGAAGGAGCACGAAGGGGGGTTGGGGTTGTTGGTTTTCACTCAAATATCAACAACTTTTCCCCCACATCGCTTATTATATAAGTATATATATGTGTATATATATGTGTGTGTATATATATACATAAAGTGCCTTACAAATTAAATGTATTATATTTTTTGGAAAATATGGTCAATAGACCTCATTTAAATGAAACTATACCTCCTTTTTGAGATAACACCTGTTGTCCCCCCCACCTTGTTGTCCCCAAGGACAAAAGGAAAACCACAATTTTTCCTTAACTTTAGTGGGACACAGGATCCAGACCCCCTCTTAAAGTCCTTTGTATAAATTATGTCAGATTAGTTACAAAATGTATTTGAAAAAGCAAACTAGTGGCATGAAAACACCTCTTGCATCAGTTACAGTAGGTATTAATTTCTTCTCAGGATATACAAGCTTTTGGGTCTGAACTTTGATTTAAAGAAACCAGAGTTCATCAATGATAAATGTTCTCCTGTGTGCCAATAACATCAACCTCTGAATGAGGAGTGTGTGTTTGCTTATAAAAGAAAGACAAGAAACGGAAAACACAATGATAACATCACAATTTTCTGCATGGTTTATTCAAATTATGACTCAAAAACGGCATCTTGGTTCAGTATTCTACACATGACACAGCAGACTCTCTCAGTACAGCCTGAGATGTGATTTATGGTGTTTAATTTGCTCCTAAAATGTTGAATACTGTGAATGGATGATTGCACACTTGCCTTATTATAATACATGCAACAGACTTTTAATACTGTTTGTTTATGAAACAAAATTAAAATTACAGTCTAATGACACTGCTCTGCAAAGAAAAAACATCTAATTAGAAAAAAGTTTTTCCAAACAAACAGTGTATTTTTTACACTCTTTCACCTAATGATTCAGTGATTAGTCTCCAGGGTGCAATGAATAAACCAGTCTGTGTTATCGATGTTCTTTATACAGCACAGGACCTACTGCTGCTTGATGTTTATTTTACACTGGAGAGCGATGTTTGTGTGCAACTGAATTACATCTATGCAAATTACAATTCAAAAAAAAAAGTGGCTTTATTTGAATAACACCGGCATGCATAATACAGAAGACATCAACAAAAATTGCTTCAAAAACAACATAAGCACAGCTAAACACCTTCTGCAATTAATCCGGTCTCGTTCCTGCAGCTACAACACAATCATCACCATCATCATCATCATCATCATCATAATGTTCCCCACTGGCTTAAATTCTTGAAACATTTCCATATTAATAGAGTTCATTCACAAACAGACAATCCCAGGATATCTACGGCTCTGTTGAGTAAGTAAACATCCGTAAATATGAAATGAACGGAGGTGTTTAAATGGCTTTCAGTAACAATGAACCAGCTACAGATTCCTTTTCAAGGCTTGTTTTTTTTTTAATATTCACACACAAACACAGCTTAAATCTGTTTCAAGCTCCAATATTCTCCTTAAAGGAAGTTAGATAAGCTCAACGAGAACCATTTATGATAAAAGCACCATGTGAAGCTGGGATGTTGACAAGCATTTATGCGTCTATTTACAGTATATGGGTTGATGTGCTATACAGGATTATATATAGAGTGATTAAGGCAAACAGTGAGTTTAGTTCATCTGCATCTATTTTCACCATGTTTAGTAGTTTCATCGTTAGCACAGCTGTTGTAAGCTGACCTACATGCTCAAAAAACAAAAACAAATAAATGTCAGTGCATTAATTTAGG
The DNA here is from genome assembly GCF_027409825.1 of Scomber japonicus. Classification (NCBI taxonomy): domain Eukaryota; kingdom Metazoa; phylum Chordata; class Actinopteri; order Scombriformes; family Scombridae; genus Scomber; species Scomber japonicus. The sequence continues at coordinate 4,750,253 of NC_070594.1, read as the reverse complement.
ACATTTACACACCACTTATGTCTTTGGTATGTTAAAGGCACTTTTGATGTAAACAAGTAAGATTTTGTTGACTGAGAACAGACTGAACATGTGTCTTACTTTATGAAAAATCATTTTAAAGCAGGACTTTGTGACTTCTGCTGAGCTGCACAACAGCACCATCTGGTGGTGATTACAGACGCTGGTGTTGATACCTGAGCAGTGAAGATACTGCACTGTTGTAACATGAGAACAGACTTCAACACTCATGCCATGTCTTGATTGCAAGCATGAGCAGCATTTAGCAGAGCAGCGGCAACAGTGACTGCTCCGTCTGTGTGTGTCTACACTGTTAACGCATTTAGACACACTAAACATGTTGCTCACTCTACACTCGTGGACGAGACTTATGGTTACTGTTGTGACGTCCCTCGCTGTGCTTCTGGCTATTCTTCTGTTACCTTGTGCTAAAATGTACCTGCTAACAGCTAGCTTTATACTGACGATACGTTACGATATTCTTCTCACACGTAGAAAATACAGTCGGGTGGCTGCTAGTATGTATCTTACTTCTGTTGATATAAGATATACGGTAGTTACATCTTGGCAAGTTAAGTGATTGTAATTCACCAAAGGACGTTTATTAGTTGAAGATGTTGCAGGAGTACTCATAGAAGTAGAGTTACATCCAGGCAGACTACTGTTGCTCGCAGGTGATCGTACTCGCTCAACCCGAAGTACAAGAACAGGTGTTGGGGGTGTGGCATGGGAATGAAAGAGGCGCCATTCACCCTACAAGTCAGTGTACCATCAGAAGGATTCTGAAGCTGTTATTTAGTTTTCAGCTTGCAGTCTTCTCTTTTATTGCAGTTATGCTACTTTTTACATCATGTGACCATCATTAAATGTTCATAAGTGCAACAGCATGAAACAGCACAGCTGTTTAATGTCTCATCTGTCTATTCAAACAACACACAAGGCAATGTGACATGCAGGCCTGCAGTAGTTGGCAGCTCTAAAGACATTAGCTTTAATGCCAAACTCTATTTAAAATCTTAAAATATGTTTTTGGAAACTTGCCCGTTATCGCTCTCTGCAGTTATAAAAATATGAATCCCATCATCTTCATACGCATTTGCATTTTTTTGTTGGCATGCTGGTTAAACCTGCCCCTGAAACATTATTCTACCTGCCATTAATGTCATAAACTCTACAGGGAACCTTTAATGGCAATGAGTCAGTTGGTCAGTAGAAATAGGAAAGCAGGTGAGCTCTTAAGTCATTTATATTGCAGATCAAAGTATTGATTATAACAGAATTATAATCATGAATGAAACCTAACAATCAAAAAGCTTCAAGTCACGGACAACTGACAAGCACGTGAAACCAGGTCCAAACTGTCAATAAATGTGAACTACTGACTAAAAAAGAGTCAAAGACAAGAAAAAAACAGTGAAATGAAACAGTAATAAAAAGTGAACTCTTTGTTTCGAGTGTACAAACTGCAGCACGTCACCAACAAAGACTCGTTCTTAACAGCATCATCTATATTTAAAGCACATAATCAGATATGTAGTCAAGGATAAACACAGTATTCCACCTTTAGACTCACATGAATATCAATGAAGGCTGTGAAACTTGTAGAATATACTGCAATTAGATTATATTAGATTATTCCATGGATTGATTTCCAATTCCACTCCTTTTGGTTTGTTTATTAAATAACTGTTTATAGCACTTAAAAACATAATTACACCACATAGCTGCAGCTGAGTGGTGTGATTACAGTCGGTTAATATCACACAGCTGCAGGATAGCTGGAGATTCAGGACAAAAGCACAAAGCTTCAGCTCCCTGCTGCAAGAGAGTTCGATTCAAAATGAAAATTCACTTATGAACTAAAGTATTCACATGTAGAGTAAACACCATGTTCTTAAGTGTCTTCTTTTTAAACACCACTTTAACATCCACACACTCTGTGGGCGACTGAATGGTTGTCAGATCACATTTGGCCATGAAACATGAAGGCTCTTCACACTTTCATCTCTCAGGCCTGCTGACCTAAACCCGGCTCAGGGTGATCTTAGCCTTATTTCACACTCGTGCGTCACACACCAAACCTCGAGCAGAAGATTCACACTTGTAAATCAGAGCCTGGGGGTTGACTATGAATCACACTTGTGATTTTTAAAGATGCATTCAGACTGAAGACAAAGCAAATTTCATCTGGAATCTCGAGCTGGAGGCTGTTTATCATGTTCAGACTGACAGCAGCATGATCGCCCAGGAAAGACTGTTAACCTGGCTCAACTTCAGCTGCAACCCAATGCAATGACATATTCCTGCTAGATTACTTTTTAGTATGAACAGCAGTCTTTACTTTCTCTACTGTTTAACTCACGATTATTACAACCAAAGATAAAATAGTTGATTCTGAAAGTTGTAAAATCTTATCCTGCAGCATTTTGGCATCTGGTAAGCCTTCTACTTCACAGGAACCGGACTTCCTGGATGTTTCATGTCTCAGTGATATATGAACCAACACATAGCTGCTAAGAATGAATCCCTGGTTAGTTGGAAGATATCACTGTTGGCTAGTTAATGCAGCTTCAATGAAACAGCTTCAAACAAATAAAACTTAAATTTTTCTTAAGTGGTGAATCTGCATTTGTTCGCATCCCTTCTTAAATTTGCTTCACATTCAGTCTGTACACATCTTTTTGGACTTTTTTTGGAAATATTCTGAAAAGTAGAGGATAGTCGAGCACTGAAGTGAGGCTTCATGAAGCTCACCTCTTATTGGCTAACGTGTCGTGTGTTAAAGGACTAGTGTATAGTATTTAGTGCCATCTAGTGGTCAGACTGCAGATTGCAACCAACTGAATACATCATCCTGTCCAAGTGTGTAGTAGAACCTATAGGCCCTCTATAAAATGAATGTTTGTTTTTTTCTGTTCTGGGTTACCATAGAAACAGCAACTAAACCTTATGTAGATATTCTAAGGTAATGAAGACTGAATGGTTCTTAGGCTGCGTTCACACTAAAAGCCAAAATCCGATTAGCCAATCTAGATTGGAACCAGATGCTCTTATGAAGTCTGAACAGTCATAAATCACATGAGATCCGATTTAGACTAGACTTTAAACTAGATGGAAACCACCTTTGGGAGGAAGTTACAAATCTCATTTGGACAGATGTGTCTGAGTCTGAACAGCTCCAAACACTCGGATCGGATTTGACTGTCCGTGACGTCTCTCTACGTCTCTACGCTACGTCTCTGCGCTACGTCACTCTATGCGACACCAGACCCGCGCTTATTCCAGTTGTTGTTGCTAGGTGATATCACTGGAGGACTTATTCCAGTTGTTGTTGCTAGGTGATATCACTGGAGGCAACGGAGGACATAAACATCAGTCCATGGACAGAGGACCAAACCAAAGTCTTAATCTTTGGGGAGATGGCTCTGTTCAAGCGAAGCTCGAGGGTTTGTTGTTGCTGTCGCTGTCGCAATTATATGACATCAAACAATACACGCTAGATGACACCTCTGCTCTGACAATCTTGCCACGGCAACCTGTCCGATTGGTCATTAATGTGGCCCAGTCTGAACATAGCCAAACCCGATTTGGACACTTGCTAAAAACAGTGTGGACAGTCAGGACTAAAAATCAGATTTGAATCAGATTTGCCTGCAGTGTGAACGCAGCATTATTTGCACCAATTAAAACATACTTATGAGATGTTATATTCTGTTTCGCTAGATGTCACTAATTTCTACACACTGCACCTTTAAATCATACTTTAAAACACCTAAAACATCAGTCTTTACTGTAACCATAGCAACAACAGTAAAGATTTACGCTATGTTATCAGTGAGTGATACAGTACATTTACGTGCTCGGAAACTGTAACTACGAACAAACTGTCAGCTAATACGGGTCTCATCTCAAGATTACACCTACTGTGAAAACCTGTTTTTTTTTTTTGGTTCTTTTAACGTCAGGTTTCCGTTTAGTAAGACAACAAGAGCAGATTGCTGGCGATGCTCAGCGACAGTTTTGTAGCAAAGACAAGGCGGCCTCGTTGCTTCGGGAGCTATGAACGAGTGAGGTAACTGGATCTTTGACCATGTATTCATTCGTCTTAATAAATAAACTACATGATCCATCTGCTGGATAAACATGACACACACATGACATTCATTCAAGGTAGAAGACATCACAGCGTCTCATGAGTTGGTCACATTAAAGTTTGTCCTGTAACAGACTTCCTGTCTCTGAACAGCTGATAATTGTGTCAAAATAAGAGCGTTGGTATAATAGAAAAAAAGAATAAAGCTGACTTCTTGGTATCTTTGGACTTTAAAGTTTAAACCTCACTTTTTATTATATATTACATCACTAATGATACGCTATCGGCCCATTTTATCAGTTTTCCGTCCTTTCTGATGCTTCTTTCATTTGATTGTATTGCAAAGATTTAAAAGATTGCTGCAGTAGGATAATAAATTAACAAAAAGATAAAAGTATTTAAGGTTTAGATGAATATTGGCGTTAGATAAATGAATCATAATTTAACTTAAATTTAACTTAATCTATTGCAACCCTTGTTATAAATCAGCAACTTCTGTAAAATATGAGATAAAAACAAAAAGAGTGTCTGGGAATTAAAAATAAAGAAATAAATAATTAAATCAACAAAAATGTCCAAAAAAAAATGTCTTTAAACTAAGAAAACAGCAGTGTCTTTAATTTAAATGAAGCATGTGAAGGTGAGGTTACATACACTCGCATGTTTTTGTAAGTTTCTCATTAACATGCATCCATATGTAGATGAGATTGATGTTCAGACTCATGATCAGAGACAGAAAGGCTGCTGGGATCAGCTGTGGGAGCTCCTGAGGTTTGATCCCCCGACATTTATTGGCTTAGTAATCTGGTGCAGATGCAGCTGAGCAACAAAATACAACTTGTACAGCTATGTGCACATCATAACAGTATTTTTAAACCAGTAATTTAAAGCAGGAAAAGCAGAATAAAAGCAACATGCTCAAGTTATAATGTAGGATAAAGATGATCTTGTTTTTATTGCTATAAATAGAAATGCTCAAGTAGGCTGAAATATGCAACATTCATTCACCATTCAAGTAATATTTAGTGTCATTTAAGGCTCTCTGTTCATCATTTGCTTTCATTTGGTGCAAAATCATGTCCCAAATATGATTAAAAGCTTAATAAAAGAGGGAAAAAAGACTTTTAAAACCAAATAATTAGGGCTGTCAAACGATTAATCTTTTAAATCGAGATTAATCGCAGAATTTCCATAGTTATTCGCGATTAATCGCGTTTTGAATTGCATGTTTAAAATCCTGTTATTCGACATTTGAAGGCAGTTTTAAGCCCATAATGTAAAGCATTTCTTACCAGAGTGTCTTAACTGGGAATCAATCACAGCTCTGCTGCGACTCCCACACTCCAAAATGGTCCTTTGGTGGAGCTGAGGCTGGCTTGGCTGCACCTGGGTGTTTAGCGTGGAGGTGCTAACTCAAACTCCACGTACTCCGGTGGTAGTTAAACTCCGTTTGACACAGGTTGCATTTTACTTTTGACTTGTCAACTGAAGCGTCTGGAAGTGTTTTAAAGTTAAACAAGCCGTTCAAAAGTCCAGTAGCTCTCTTACTTTCCATCAGCGCGGTAGGTTTACTGCAGGAGGCCACTTCAAAGCATAGCGCTACAGCTAGAGGAGCCGTCTACGGGGGAGTAGAAGGGACAAAAAGGCTTGCAACATAAAAATGCGATTTAAAAAAATTAACGCGTTATGGATTGCATTAATCTAATCGCGATTAACGCGTTAACGCTGACAGCCCTAATTTTATTTAAAAAAAATTATAAGGTTTGTTCTTTAATATTAGCCTAAATTACTAACTTGTGCATTATGTACATTATATTGAGAATAATTAATAATATTATCTGTTCTATGTGGTGTTTGGATAATTAAGCACAAACAAGGCACAACATCACAGCCAAGCTTCAGCCGAGGGGGAAAAAAAAAAAAGGTGAAAATATGAACAACAACCTCAGGAGCTCGACCACCTTCTGAGAAAATAAATACAACGATAAATTAAAGACAAAATAATAATTTCTGTCCACGCGTCGCTCTCACTTTTTTATCTGTTGTCCTTCTGAATGTAAAGAAGTCCCAGATTGAAACGTCGCCCCCTGCTGGCTGCCGTCAGATAAAGAGGTGAGAGGTCAGGTGGTCTTATTGCCCCCCCGGCATCCTGGCTGCCCTCTGCTGCTGCTCCATCATAGACTTGAGGGCAGGTGACATCATGGCGGGGGACATGGCCGGGGTGAAAGGTCGTAAAGGGTAATGGGCGTTTTTACCAGGGACGTAAATGCACTGGAAGATTCTCTGTCCTGTGAAACACATGGAGACACGTGGAGATGTATTATGTTGAGTAATTAATTCCTTGATTGGTTCGTTCCTTCCTTCCTTCCTTCCTTCCTTCTTTATTTCTTTACTCCCTCTTCCTTCCATACTTCTTTCCTCCCTCCCTCCCTCCTTACTCCTTCCTAATTTTACTTACTTACTTCCTTTCTTCCAACCTTCCTTCCTTCCTCCTTTCTTTCTTTCTTACTTTCTTTCCTCACTTCCTTCCTCTTTTCCTCCCTCCCTCCTTCCTTCCTTTCTTCCAACCTTCCTTCCTTCCTTCCCTCCTTACTCCTTCCTTTCTTTCTTTCTTTCTTTTTTTCCTTCTCTCCTTATTTCCTTCCTCTTTTCCTCCCTCCCTCCTTACTCATTTCCTTCCTTCCTTCCTTCCTCTTTTCTTCCCTCCCTCCTTACTCCTTTCTTTCTTTCCTTCCTTCCTTCTTTCTCTCCTTACTTCCTTCCTCCCTCCCTCCTTACTCCTTTCCTTCTCTCCTTCCTTCCTTCCTACTTTCCTTCCTTCCTTCCTTCTTTCTTTACTCCCTCTTCCTTCCATACTTCTTTCCTCACGTCCTTCTTCTTTTCCTCCCTCCCTCCTTACTTCTTTCTTTCCTTCCTTCCTTCCTTCTCTCCTTACTTCCTTCCTCTTTTCCTCCCTCCCTCCTTACTCCTTTCTTTCTTTCCTTCCTTCCTTCTTTCCTTCCTTCCTCCCTCCTCCTTTCTCCTTTCTTCTTCCTTCCTTCCTTCCTCTTTTCCTCCCTCCCTCCTTACTCCTTTCCTTCCTTCCTTCCTTTTGGAGATTTTGAAGAGAATAAAATCCAAACTGGACTTTTTTTTACCGTAATTTAACTTCATATTTATTCTTCTTTTGTTGTTTTGTTCTTTTTTAACCTTCCTGTCGTCCTCCAGGGTCAAATTGACCCCATCTCTTTTGACTGTCCCTCCTTACTCCTTTCCTTCCTTCCTAATTTTACTTACTTCCTTCCTTCCAACCTTCCTTCCTTTTTTCCTTCCTTCCTTCCTTCCTCCTTTCTTTCTTTCTTACTTTCTTTCTTTCCTTACTTCCTTCCTCTTTTCCTCCCTCCCTCCCTCCTTACTCTCCTTCCTTCCTTCCTTCCTTCCTTCCTTCCTCCTTTCTTTCTTTTTTTCTTTCTTTCCTTCTCTCCTTACTTCCTTCCTCTTTTCCTCCCTCCCTCCCTCCTTACTCCTTTCCTTCCTCATTCCTTCTTTCCTTCCTTCCTTCCTTCCTTCCTTTTTTCCTCCCTCCCTCCTTACTCCCTTCCTCCCTTCCTTCTGTCCTTCCTTCCTTCCTTCATTCATTCATTCCTTCCTTCCTTCCTTCCTCTTTTCCTCCCTCCCTCCTTACTCCTTTCCTTCCTTCCTCCCTCCCTCATTACTCCTTTCTTTCTTTCTTTCTTTCTTTCTTTCTCAATCTTATTAACAGTTATATCTCAGCTTCTCTCACCTGGTTTCTTCTTCTCTGCGTCGTCTTCAGTGTGGGCGTCTTCTGTGAGAAACAAAACAGATTAAAACGTGATGATGATGATGATGATGGAGGAAGATGATGATGATGATGGAGGAAGATGACAGGATGAGAGTTTCCATGCACGTGTGTGTTGCAGTAAGGAGGAAAAGAAAGAGAAGATTTTGTTTCATTGAACAAACGCACACTTTGTTTCTATTCTATCAAAGGAGAAATATATAATCCGAAATTCAAGTTCGGTCTTCTTTTGAATTTCATCATGCAGGAAACCATGGAAACCAGTTTAATGTTGGTCTGTAACACACATCTGGAGCAGATGCATGTATTTGTGTGTATTTCCTTCCTTCCTTCCCTCCTCCCTTCCTTCTTTCCTCCCTTCCTTCCCTTCCTTCTTCCTCCCTTCCTTCCCTCCCTCCTTCCTTCCTTCCTCCTTCCTTCCTTCCTTCCTTCCTTCTTTCCTCCCTTCCTTCCTCCCTTCCTTCCCTTCCTTCTTCCTCCCTTCCTTCCCTCCCTCCTTCCTTCTTTCCTCCGTTCCTCCCTTCCTTCTTCCTCCCTTCCTTCCCTCCCTCCTTCCTTCTTTCCTCCGTTCCTCCCTTCCTTCCTCCCTCCTTTCTTTCCTTCCTTCCCTCCTCCATCCTTTCCTTCCTCAGCTACATGTATTTGTGTGTATTTGTTGTGTCTTTCCTTCCTTCTTCCTCCCTTCCTCCCTCCTTTCTTTCCTTTCCTCCGTCCTTCCTCCCTTCCTCCTTTCCTTCCTTCTTCCTCCCTTTCTTCTGTCCCTCCTTTCCTTCCTTCTTCCTCCCTTCCTTCTGTCCCTCCTTTCTTTTCTTCTTGCTCACTTCCTTCCCTCTTCCCTCCTTTCCTTCCTTCTTCCTCCCTTCCTTCCTCCTTCCCTTCTTTCCTTCCTTCCTTCCTTCCTTCCTTCCTTCCTTCCCTCCTTTCCTTCCTCAGCTACATGTATTTGTGTGTATTTGTGTTCAGCATCTCCAAAAAAAAAAAAAAAAAAAAGTCTGTATCTGTGTCAGACTTTGACATCAGGAAAGTGTTGAACCACTCGGGGCAGCAGTGGAGGAGGGGGGGAGGGCGGAGGAGGGCGGGGGGGCGGAGAGAGGGGTGGGGGGGGGGGGTAGTGTTGATTCTCCACTGGATGACTCAATAAGAACAGAACCACCAATACCCAGATTTAATAGGATTTCATGGCTTTAATCAATCCAGCTAAGTATTATTGTTGCCATATTCATCAAAAAGCCGTAATCTCTCTCCCGATAACTCAAGGCGGCTCAGAAAGGGCCAGTAATCTCGTCTCAATCAGCTCATCTCATTAAAGTCTAATCACTTTTTATATCCTAACGTCATTAGAAGAGAGGGAAGGGGAACGTCTCTTCATACTGAGTGAACCAGTGGGGAAAGATGGTGAATATTAACATATAATACCTCAGGCTCTACGGGACGCTCGCTTTCCATTCTCTATGAACAACAAGCATACGGTAGGAAGCGTTATTATCCGTCATTCATCCCAGGAACTTAATTATCTCCATGACAACTGTTTTGACTGTTCCTTCCTTCCTTCCTTCCGTCTTTCTTTTCCTTCCTCCCTTCCTTCTACCCTTCTTTCCTTTCCTTTCCTTCTCCCTTCCTTCCTTCCTTTCTTTCCTTCCTTCCTCCTTCCTTCCTCCCTCCTTTCCTTCCTCCTTTCCTTTCGTCTTCCTCCCTTCCTTCCTTCTTTCCCTCCTCCTTTCCTCCTTTCCTTCCTTCCTTCCTTCTTTCCTTCCTCCCTCCTTTCTTTCCTTCCTTCCCTCCTCCCTCCCTTCCTTCTGTCCTTCTTTCCTCCCTTCCTTCCTTCTTCCTCCCTCCCTCCCTTCTGTCCTTCTTTCCTCCCTTCCTTCCTCCCTCCTTTCCTTCCTTCCCTCCCTCCTTCCTTCCTTCCCTCCTCCCTCCTTTCCTTCCTTCTTCCTCCCTTCCTTATCTCCTCCCTCCTTCCTTCTATATCCTAACGTCATTAGAAGAGAGGAAGGGGGGGGACGTCTCTTCATACTGAGTGAACCAGTGGGGAAAGATGGTGAATATTAACAGAATACTTCAGGCTCTACGGTACGCTCGTTTTCCATTCTCTATGAACAACAAGCATACGGTAGGAAGCGTTATTTTCAATTAGGTGGCAGTATATCCGTCATTCATCCCAGGAACTTAATTATCTCCATGACAACCGCTTGAGATTTTTGAGGAAAGGTTGTGCGAGTTGTTCAGAAACTTTAAACATATCGTTTTAGTCTTTTATGCAAGAGGAACATTATCGATATCTCCTCCACAGTCGCCATGTTTGTTTTTGACTCTGTGCTGCCCCCTGGTGGATGTAGTGACTCTGTGCTGCCCCATGGTGGATGTATTGACTCTGTGCTGCCCCATGGTGGATGTAGTGACTCTGTGCTGCCCCCTGGTGGATGTAGTGACTCTGTGCTGCCCCCTGGTGGATGTAGTGACTCTGTGCTACCCCCTGGTGGATGTATTGACTCTGTGCTGCCCCCTGGTGGATGTAGTGACTCTGTGCTGCCCCCTGGTGGATGTAACATCGTTTGAAACGGACGGATATATTTTTGTACGTCCGTTTAGCATAAATGGGCCTTTAGTGTCCGAGTTAGGAGCAGATATCAACTATTGTTAAAGTATTTATTATCTTGTGCATGGGTCAGCGAGGATTGGCAAGATGAGCAAAAATATGTTAAAATCTAGTTTTAAAAGCAGCATCAGGTTTGTTAAAATGTACATTTAGTATTTTTGTTGGTTTTATATCATTTGAAATGACATTTGCACCATTTTTGACCAAAAGTAAGACTGAATGCTCCTGAAAATGTCAAATGGTGTAACCACAAAATAATTATAAATATTAAATATTGTATCACCTCCAGCAGGGGTGTCAAACATGCGGCCCGTGGGCCAGAACCAGCCCGCCGAGGGGTGCAATCCGGCCCACTTTCCTTCCTGTGTTCTTTCCCTTCCTTCCTTCTTTCCATCTGTTCTTCCTACCTTCCTTTTGTCCTTACTTCGTTCCTTCCTTCCACCTGTCCTACCTCCCTTTCCTCCTTCTGTCCTTCCTTCTTTCCTTCCTTCCGTCTGTCTGTCCATCCTTCTTTCTGTCTGTCCTACCTCCCTTTTCCTCCTTCTGTCCTTCCTTCTTTCCTTCCTTCCGTCTGTCTGTCCGTCCTTCCTTCTGTCTGTCCTACCTCCCTTTTCCTCCTTCTGTCCTTCCTTCTTTCCTTCCTTCCGTCTGTCTGTCCATCCTTCTTTCTGTCTGTCCTTCCTACCTTTCTTCCCTCCTTCCTTTTATCTGTCTTTCCTTCCTTCCTTCCTTCCATCTTTTTAATGATCCGGCCCACATGAGATCAAATTGGTCTGTATGTGGCCCTTGAATGAAAATGAGTTTGACTCCTCTGCTCTACAGTATTTAAGTGGACTTATACTAATAATCTAAATGTTTCCTGATCTCCATGGTAACCCAGATGAAATGTAATATTTAGAACAATAGTATTCCATTATCTTTATTTAATATAAAAGTTATAATGTAAGATCATGCCAAACTAGTTGATATGCTGTTTTATTGACTATTTACTGTTTTTAAGCAAGTTGAATTATTTGGTACAAAGTTTTTATGGTTACACCACTTAGACATTTTTACCATAATCCTCTAATATATTCTCTCTAAATGGATTAAAAGCAGAAATTTGATGCTGGATCCACAAAAAATGATGTGTGAAGTTATTCATACGTTTATTTTCACATTTTAACCCTTTAAATTTAAACTAAACCACATGGACACAATAAAGCATTGTATTGTCTTTGGTAGACGGGGAAGTTCAACGGAGCGTTACATGACTGAAATGATGGATTTCTTTGGGTTTGAAAATGATTGGAAACAATAGAGAACAAAAAACTCCCTCTGACTTGTTTAACGTTGTTCTTCTAACACTAACCCACATATACGAGTTTAGATGAATAAGTTTGATACTCACTAGCTTTGGCTGGTTGCTTCTCGTCTTTATCTAGAGTGTGACGAGGGGAAGTAAAAGAGAGATGCACATCAGTCTAAAACGTCTGAGGCACACATTAAACTCACTTCTCTTTATTTCTTTCTTTCTTTCTTTCTACCTTCCTTTTTTCCTCCCTCACTCCTTACTCCTTTCCTTCCTTCTTTCTTTTCCTGCCTTCCTTCCTTCCTTCTTTCCTCCCTTCCTTCCTTCCTTTTTTCCTCCCTCACTCGTTACTCCCTTCTTTCCTACCTTCCTTTTTTCCTCCCTCACTCCTTACTCCTTCCCTTCCCTTCCTTCCTTCTTTCCTTCCTCCCTCCCTTTCCGTCCTTCCTTCCTTCCCTCCCTCCTTCCTTTCTTTCCTTCCTCCCTCCTTTCTTTCCTTCCTTCCTTCCTTCTTCCCTCCCTTCCTTCCTTCTTCCCTCCTAACCCTAACCCTAACCCTAACCCTCCCTCCTAAATCCTTTCCTTCCTTCCTTCTTTCTTTTCCTTCCTTCCTTCCTTTTTTCCTCCCTCCCTCCTTACTCCTTACTCCTTTCCTTCCTTCCTTCTTTTCCTTCCTTCCTTCCTTCCTTCTTTTCCTTCCTTCCTTCCTTCCTTCTTTTCCTTCCTTTTTTCCTCCCTCCCTCCCTACTCCTTTCCTTCCTTTCTTTTTTTCCTTACTTCCTTCCTTCCTTCCTTGACCTGAGGACAACAGGAGGGTTAATGAAGTTGTCCTTCTAACACTAACCCACATATACGAGATGAATAAGTTTGATACTCACTAGCTTTGGCTGGTTGCTTCTCGTCTTTATCTAGAGTGTGACGAGGGGAAGTAAAAGAGAGATGCACATCAGTCTAAAACGTCTGAGGCACACATTAAACACACTTCTCTTTCTTTCTTTCTTTCTTTCTTTCTTTCTTTCTTTCTTTCTTTTTTCCTCTTTTCCTGCCTCCCTCCCTCCTTACTCCTTTCCTTCCTTCCTTCCTTCTTTCTTCTCCTTCCTCCTTCCTTCTTTCCTACCTTCCTTTTTTCCTCCCTCACTCCTTCCTCCTTTCTTTCCTTCCTTCCTTCTTTCTTCTCCTTCCTCCGTCCTTCTTTCCTATCTTCCTTTTTTCCTCCCTCCCTCCTTACTCCTTTCTTTCCTTCCTCCTTCCTTCTTTCCTACCTTCCTTTTTTCCTCCCTCCCTCCTTACTCCCTTCCTTCCTTCCTTCTTTCCTTCGTTACTCCTTTCCTTCCTTTTTTCCTCCCTCACTCCTTACTCCTTTCCTTCCTTCCTTCTTTTCCTTACTTCCTTCCTTCCCTTTTTCCTCCCTCCCTCCTTACTCCTTTCCTTCCTTCTGACTTTTCCTCCCTCCCTCCTTCCTTCTTTCCTTCCCCCCTCCTTACTCCTTTCCTTCCTTCTTTTCGTTCCTTCCTACCTTCCCTTTTTCCTCCCTCACTCCTTACTCCTTTCCTTCCTTCCTTCCTTCCTTCCTACCATCCTTTTTTCCTCCCTCCCTCCCTACTCCTTTCCTTCCTTCCTTCTTTTCCTTCCTTCCTTCCTTCCTACCATCCTTTTTTCCTCCCTCCCTCCCTACTCCTTTCCTTCCTTCCTTCTTTTCCTTACTTCCTTCCTTCCTTCCTTCCTTGACCTGAGGACAACAGGAGGGTTAATGAAGTTGTCTTTCTAACACTAACCCACATATACGAGATGAATAAGTTTGATACTCACTAGCTTTGGCTGGTTGCTTCTCGTCTTTATCTAGAGTGTGACGAGGGGAAGTAAAAGAGAGATGCACATCAGTCTAAAACGTCTGAGGCACACATTAAACACACTTCTCTTTCTTTCTTTCTTTCTTTCTTTCTTTCTTTCTTTTTTCCTCTTTTCCTGCCTCCCTCCCTCCTTACTCCTTTCCTTCCTTCCTTCCTTCTTTCTTCTCCTTCCTCCTTCCTTCTTTCCTACCTTCCTTTTTTCCTCCCTCACTCCTTCCTCCTTTCTTTCCTTCCTTCCTTCTTTCTTCTCCTTCCTCCGTCCTTCTTTCCTATCTTCCTTTTTTCCTCCCTCCCTCCTTACTCCTTTCTTTCCTTCCTCCTTCCTTCTTTCCTACCTTCCTTTTTTCCTCCCTCCCTCCTTACTCCCTTCCTTCCTTCCTTCTTTCCTTCGTTACTCCTTTCCTTCCTTTTTTCCTCCCTCACTCCTTACTCCTTTCCTTCCTTCCTTCTTTTCCTTACTTCCTTCCTTCCCTTTTTCCTCCCTCCCTCCTTACTCCTTTCCTTCCTTCTGACTTTTCCTCCCTCCCTCCTTCCTTCTTTCCTTCCCCCCTCCTTACTCCTTTCCTTCCTTCTTTTCGTTCCTTCCTACCTTCCTTTTTTCCTCCCTCACTACTTACTCCTTTCCTTCCTCCTTCTTTTCCTTCCTTCCTTCCTTCCCTTTTTCCTCCCTCACTCCTTACTCCTTTCCTTCCTTTCTTTTTTTCCTTCCTTTTTTCCTTCCTTCCTTTTTTCCTCCCTCCCTCTTTACTCCTTTCCTTCCTTCCTTCTTTTCCTTACTTCCTTCCTTCCTTCCTTGACCTGAGGACAACAGGAGGGTTAATGAAGTTGTCCTTCTAACACTAACCCACATATACGAGATGAATAAGTTTGATACTCACTAGCTTTGGCTGGTTGCTTCTCGTCTTTATCTAGAGTGTGACGAGGGGAAGTAAAAGAGAGATGCACATCAGTCTAAAACGTCTGAGGCACACATTAAACTCACTTTCTAATTCTGCTTCCATACCTCGAGCCTCCTTGACTGATTTCTTTTCAGCCTTGTGAGCTTTGCCTGTGAGGGGAGAGACAGCTCTATTACAGCTCTGCCAAATAACTCAGACTCTGTGGTACATTTAATATTCTGGTGATGTTATTCCCCTCTCAGCGCAGTACGAGAGCTTGACACGTCGCTAATTAGAAGCTTATCCTGCATAAAACAGGCCGTTTAATCTCATCATCTCTGACTGGATGTTTCCAGGAGGTGTGATGTGTCCTTAAAGACGGCAGCACAGACTCAACGTTACTACAGCTCACATATATAGAAGTTTGTTTAAGAGGAAAATCTGTCGTTTCTTCTTCTGCTCTTCCACTGGTTGAGGAAGGATAGAAGGAAGGGAGGGAGGAAGAAGGAAGGAAAGGAGGAAGGAAGGACGGAAGAAGCAAGGAAAGGAGGGAGGGAGGAAGGAAGGATGGACAGAGGAAAGAAGGAAGGTAGGATGGAGGAAGGAAGAAAGGAAAAGAGGAAAGGAAAGGAAGCAAGGACAGAGGGAGGAAGGACGGGAAGAAGGAAGGAAAGAAGAAAGGGAGGAAGGTAGAGGGGAGGAAAGAAAGAGAGAAAGAGGGAGGGAGGGAGGAAGGAAAGATGGAAATGAAGGAAGGACGGATTTCCTTACTCCCTTCCTTCCTTTCTCTTTTCCTCCTTACTCCTTTCCTTCCTTCTCTCTTTACTTCCTTACTCCCTTCCTTCCTTCTCTCCTTACTTCCTTCCTATTTTCCTCCCTTCCTTCCTTCCTTCTCTCCTAACTTCCTTCCTCTTTTCCTCCTTACTTCATTTCTTACTTCCTTCCTCTTTTCCTCCGTACTCCTTTCCTTCCTTCCTTCCTCTTTTCCTCCTTACTCCTTTCCTTCCTTCTCTCTTTACTTTCTTACTCCCTTCCTTCCTTCTCTCCTTACTTCCTTCCTCTTTTCCTCCCTTCCTTACTTCCTTCCTATTTTCCTCCCTTCCTCTTTTCCTCCTTACTTCATTCCTTCCTTCCTTCCTCTTTTCCTCCGTACTCCTTTCCTTCCTTCTCTCTTTACTTCCTTACTCCCTTCCTTCCTTCCCTCCTTACTCCTTCCTTCCTTCTCTCCTTACCATTACTTCCTTACACCCTTCCTTTCTTCTTCCTCCTGTCCTTCCTTCCTTCCCTCCTTACTCCTTAAAACAGTAACATTTGATAATAAAACTGATTATCTTGCCTCCAACAAACCACCATCATATCTTACTTTTCTTTTCCTCCAATACTTTTGTTCTTTTCTTGGCTGCAGATAGAAGATGAGTATAAGTTCAACTCTCCTGCTGTCCTCAGTAGAAGCTCAAAGTGCATCACCGTGAGCTCGTTAGTCGGACGGTTTACCTGATCCTGGTGCAGATTTGGCAGGTTTCTCCTCTTTGGCCGCTGAGGTCACATTGGCCCTCTTCACGGAGTCCAGTCTCGTCCTCAGTCTGGGTTCAGGTTCTGGATCTGGACCATAAATAACATGAGGAAGTGAGGAAAGGGAAAGTGGAGGGAAAAAATACTTAACCCTTTTATAGGACATTCATTGAAAGGAAGGGAGGAAGGAAGGAAGGAAGGAAGGAAGGAAGGAGGGAGGAAGGAAAGGAAGGAACATATACAGTTTGAGTCAAATTCAGATTTAGTGATTTAGTAACAGCAGAGTGAGAAATTGGACTAAACCAGGTGATTAAAAACCAAATGTTAGATTTAATTTGAGTGAACTCGTCCTGGATTAGTTTTACCTTTCTTGGCTGCAGAGGCCTTAGCTTTACTCTTGACAGGAGACTCTTTTCAGAAGAGTAAAAACATTTCATTTCCAATTATTTTTCAAATCACCGAGAAGAATGATGATTGACTTTTATGCAAATGAACCAACGTCAGTCAGCGTGAGTTTTTCTTACCTGATTTCCTTTTCTGTCTCGCGGCTGCAGGTTCTGATGTAATGAAGAGAGAGAGAGTTTAGTGATTAGAGGCCTGAATCATTTGTTTTCTCCTACTTTAAAAACACACACTGGGTTTCTGTCATTTCTTCCAAAGTCAAAAAAAGAAAAAAAAAAACTTCCCTAACCCTCCTGTTGTCCTCGAGTCAAGGAAGGAAGGAAGGAGGGAGGGAGGGAGGAAGGAAAGGAGGAGGGAAGGGAGGAAGAAGGAAGGAAAGGAGGGAAGGAAGAAGGAAAGGAGGGAAGAAGGAAGGAAGGATGGGAAGGGAGGAAGGAAAGGAAGGAAGGACAAAGGAAAGAAGGAAGGTAGGAGGGAGAAAGGAAAAGAGGAAGGAAGGAAAGAAGGGACAGAGGAAAGAAGGAAGGGAGGAAGGATGGAGGGAAGGAAGGAAGGATGGGAGGAAGAAGGAAGGAAAGGAGGGAGGAGGGAAGGAAGGGAGGGAGGAAGGAAGGAAAAGAGGGAGGGAAGTAAGGATGGAAAGGAAAGAAGGAAGGAAAGGAGGGAGAAAGGAAGGAAGAAGGAAGGAAGGAAGGAAAGGAGGGAGGAAGCGAGGAAGGAAGGAAGGGAGGGTAGGTAGAGGGGAGGGAAGAAAGACAAAAGGAGAGAGGAAGGAAAGAGGGAAGGAAAGAAGCAAGGAAGAAAGGGGGCTGGAGGAAGGAAGGAAGGAAAGAAAGAAGGAAAGAAGGACCATTCAAAACAGACAGGGTCAAATTGACCCGGGAGGAGGACAGGGTCGATGCTTTTACCTTTTTTAGGAGCTGCGGCAGTTTTGGTTTTCTCTTTTCCAGACACCTCTGCAAAAAAAAAACATGAAATAAATGAACATTAAATTACTTTTTACTCTACGATGTATAAACTTAATATTCAACTAAAGTACTGATTACCTTTCTTCGCCACTGCAGGACTTTTAGTTTTCTCTTTCTTTGCTGCTGGCTCTGTAACATCACACATACATAATAAGCACAATATACATTTAAATAAAATGATAAACATCCAGATGTGAGGTGAGTTCAACTGTTATTCATATTACAGTGGGGGAAAAAAGGATTTAGTCAGCCTCCAATTGTGCAAGTTCTCCCACTTAAAAAGATGAGAGGCCTGTAATTTTCATCATAGGTATACCTCAACTATGAGAGACAAAATGAGAAAAAAAGAAAACCCAGAAAAATCACATTGTCTGATCATCTCAATACTTTGTTTTATACCCTTTGTTGGCAATGACAAGAGGTTTTCACACACTGTTGCTGATATTTTGGCCCATTCCTCCATGCAGATCTCCTCTACAGCAGTGATGTTTTGGCCCATTCCTCCATGCAGATCTCCTCTACAGCAGTGATGTTTTGGCCCATTCCTCCATGCAGATCTCCTCTACAGCAGTGATGTTTTGGCCCATTCCTCCATGCAGATCTCCTCTACAGCAGTGATGTTTTGGCCCATTCCTCCATGAAGATCTCCTCTACAGCAGTGATGTTTTGGCCCATTCCTCCATGCAGATCTCCTCTACAGCAGTGATGTTTTGGCCCATTCCTCCATGCAGATCTCCTCTACAGCAGTGATGTTTTGGCCCATTCCTCCATGCAGATCTCCTCTACAGCAGTGATGTTTTGGCCCATTCCTCCGTGCAGATCTCCTCTACAGCAGTGATGTTTTGGCCCATTCCTCCGTGCAGATCTCCTCTACAGCAGTGATGTTTTGGCCCATTCCTCCATGCAGATCTCCTCTACAGCAGTGATGTTTTGGCCCATTCCTCCATGCAGATCTCCTCTACAGCAGTGATGTTTTGGCCCATTCCTCCATGCAGATCTCCTCTACAGCAGTGATGTTTTGGCCCATTCCTCCATGCAGATCTCCTCTAGAGCAGTGATGTTTTGGCCCATTCCTCCATGCAGATCTCCTCTACAGCAGTGATGTTTTGGCCCATTCCTCCATGCAGATCTCCTCTACAGCAGTGATGTTTCGGGGCTGTCGCTGGGCAACACGGACTTTGAACTCCCTCCAAAGATTTTCTATGGGGTTGAGATCTGTAGACTGGCTAAGCCACTCCAGGACCTTAATGAATTAATTGATAAAACATCACTGCTGTAGAGGAGATCTGCATGGAGGAATGGGCCAAAATACCAGCAACAGTGTGTGAAAACCTTGTGAAGACTTTGACCTCTGTCATTTCCAACAAAGGGTATATAACAAAGTATTGAGATGAACTTTTTTTATTGACCAAATATTTATTTTCCACCATAATTTGCAAATAAATTCTTTAAAAATCCTACAATGTGATTTCCTGGATTCTTTCCCCCCATTCTATGATGAAAATTACAGGCCTCTCATCTTTTTAAGTGGGAGAACTTGCACAACTGGTGGCTGACTAAATATTTTTTTGCCCCACTGTAATATCTTATATCAGCCTGTATATTTATAGCATATTATAGTCTGCATCATTTTTAACAGTCCTCGAGTGTACAGCGTTGAAAACACCAAATGACTGAGCTGTAAACATGAATTACCTTTCTTTGTTCTCTCCTTGGCCGCCGCCGCTGCCTCTGAGGGGATAATTGGAGGAAAACGGCCACGCAGAGTTAATTTTCCATAATGAAGCGTTTGTGAAGCACATTGAGCCGTTTTTACATCCCTGTTTAATGCAGCAGCTGAGGCTCGTTATTTCAATTAGGTGACAAATAAAAAGCATTTAATATGGATGTGGAGAAGCGTGTTAGCATATATACCTTTATCTGTGTCAGCAGTCTTCGCTTTCTTCTTTGCAGCTGGAAAAGAGCCAAACATAAATATTAATATTCATTTAAAAATATATCGAATTATTGTTCACTGTAGTAAATAAGAGTTTTCATAATTAGGCTTGTTTCTACTTCTTCTTCATGGACGCAGCTTTCACTTCTTCTTTTTAAAAAATATGAGGTGACCCCACCTGTGTTTGCCCATATGGGCTTCAAGTGGGTTATGACTCAGTTTCAGGTGAGGCCTGAGTGAGATCCATGAAGGCCCCATGTGTTTGCCCATATGGGGTCTAAGTGGGATCAGAATGGACCTTAAATGGGGCCCATTTAGCCAACCCACATGGGCTTCACATGGTGGTTTCAGGTGGGGCCCATCTGGGTGAGTTGCACATGTGGGGCCCATGTTTCTGAAACAATTTGGGGCCCATACAATTTGCTTTGTTAATGCCCACTTAGCCCACTTACATCCCTTTATGGAACTCATACAGTCGGCCCAGCTTCACATGTAGCCCACATTTAACCCATGTGGAGCCCACATGGACATGCTGGCTGGGCAGCAGTAATAGTATTATTAGTATTATTACTCTTCCTCACCCTTCACTGGGGCTGCAGCCGGCTGAGCTTCTGCAACTGGAGTCTTGACCTCGGGCTCAGCTGGAGGCTCCTTCTCTGTAACTTCTGGTTGGGCTGGTGGGGCTGGTTCCACTGGCTGCACTTGTTCAACTGGTTGGACTGGTTGGACTGGTGGAACTGGCTGTACTGGTTGAACTGGCTGTAGTGGATCTAGTGGGGGCTGCATCATTGGCTGCATTGGCTGCATTGGTTGTTGGTACGGCTGATATTGTGGATAGAACTGCGGCATCATCTGAGGATGCATTGGTGGAGCGCCGGGATGAACAGGATGGGCGGTCAGAACCGGAGCAGAGGGAGCTGAAAACATGAGAAAGTAAAATATGATTAATATATATATGGAAGGACTTGTCTTTGACTACTAAGAGATATCTGTCATACCTTTCATGGTCGGAGGAGGATACGGTGTGTCTGTGACTATGTGATGAACTGGAAGATAAGAAATTAGAATTTGACATTTCAGCCGGTTGACATTTGGAGGTAAATTGAAGAGATGCACATATTTGTAGCAGGCTGCCATCTTTAGAGTTGTAAAATCAGATATTTAATCCCTTTTCTACTTACCGTACCAGCCGGGAGGAGACGGGCAGTAGACTGGTGCAGGTCTGCAGGGACCAACTGAAACAAACAAAACAACATATGTTAACATTAGTGGGTGGTGATGTCATCAAAATGTGTTTTGTGCAATTATGTAAAAAACTAATCTGTCCCTCCAGCTTTCCACACAAAATAAATACATACAAATTTATACATTTCATATTAAGTCATTTTACTGCAGTGTTTATACAAAGATATGTATCATACCATCTTGTTCAGATTCTGGGACCTCTGCTGGTTTTGGTTTCTCGGTCTCTGTCAATGAAAATGAACAGATGATAAAACAACAGTTGTCTTCACATGATTCACTTTTTTTTATTTTTTCTGGCTCTTTTCACAGAATGAGCATGAATCACTCACCTGCTTTGGGAGTCTTGGTCTTTTCCTGTTTCTTGACTTTTTTTAATCAGAATTTGAAAAAGAAAACAACATTAAAACAGAAATGACAGAAATTGTGACAAAGTTTGACTCAAACAACTGATCCGAAACTTTTTAAACAGCCAGTTTGTAATTTTTTATATGATTATTTTGCAAATTTAAGCCTAACCAAAGACCATGATACACCTGAGGAAAGTCTGAGTACCTCTGAGAATAGCAGGGAGTTTCCTGATCCTCTTTATTCTTGGGTCCAGAGGTGCAATCCTGGGAAGAGCTGCTTACAACATACACACATATTTAAAAAAAAATACATTTCAAGTGAAAGAGTGTATAGAGATGAAATGGTGTTGAAATGTTGCAGTGTTACCTATCCGCTTTGGCTTTTCCTCTGTCTTCCCAGCTTCGTGATCTTGAAATCAAACATTAAAGTAAAAAGCAGTTTAGAGACTTTTGTAGCCTGACTTCTGCCCCTAAAGTAAAACTCCCTCTCAATCCAACCTCGAGTGTGTTCCATTAGGTTTGACTTAAAGATGCAGGTTCGATCAAAAACACTAATGGCGCTTTTCCACTACACAGTTCCAGCACTACTTGGCTCAACTCGACATGGTTCCAGGTACAACCTTTTCCTTTACTATAGTTCCTACTCAACGTGGGCGGGGTCGTCATAGCACGGCTCCACGATACTGCCGTGACTTCGTTTTATACGCGACACAAACACATAAACAATGGAGGACATGGAGGCAGCGGTGTACTTGCTGCTGTATGAGGCTTTCTGTTACACACAAAGCAAGAGAAGAGAAACCAATGGCTGTTACGATGTTGCCGGTATTTAAAAATGCTGGGTTTGAGTCTTGTGTGGGACGGCTCATGACGCTACCAGTGACTCTCAGAGGTCAATCAGAGGCCGGCAGTCTGTTGATGTCACATTTTAGTATCGGCTCGGCTCGCTTGGAACCTCAGCAGAGCAGGTACTAAAAAAGTAGCAGGTACCAGGTACTATCCCTAGTGGAAACGCAAAAAAAAAACCATGTCGAGTCATGCTGGAACTGTGTAGTGGAAAAGCGCCATAAATATTCATCGACTAGACTTCTTGTAAAACCTCCAGCTAAAAAAAAATAAATATATACTTGAAAAACACACAATACTAAATCTTAAAATACAGATTTTTTTTCTAATGGCCTTTAAAGAGAATCAGTGAAAAAAGTGACATTTAAACACTTTAATAAGAGAGCTGATTACTTTTTCCATTGATGCTACTTTCTAATAGCCTTGCACCCACATGCTGTGTGCATAATTACTCCATTTATTAATAATCAGTTCATTTTTTTTTTATCATTACCTTTTTTCCTTCTCACAGCTGAAACCCTCCTGGGAGCTTCTGCAGACACAGAAACACGAACATCACACAGGCTGAACAGGATTTATCATATAAATCTACATTTATCACAGCAAATACATTCAGTTCAGATATGAAACTGAATTTTAAACATCATTTTATGGCAAAAATATCAATCTGGATCCATGTCTGCTATGTCTTTACCCAACGAATCTCAATGAAACGTGGAAAACCAGCTCAAGTCTTTCATGTTCTTCTTCTCTTGGTTTCTTTATTTATGCATCAAGACGTGCAGTGAAAGATAAAACTCGCTTCATAGCTGCAACATTTGATCTTGACTCTAATATGTGATGTGTTTGCTGTAAGAGTTTTATAATAACCTGATAATCATTTTTGGCTCATGTCTGCAGACGAACTGTGATGTAATTTAAGAGAGACGATACTGAAAATGACAGAATCAAAACCCGAATTTCTTAAATTTAACGTGACATGGGATCATAATATTGTGATTTTCTATGAATGCAAATTGTCAAAAAAAATGCTCAATCAAATGCTACTGATTCACATAATGTTGCTTTTATGTGATGTCGTCTGTTTATTATTCTTATCGTCATTTTATCCTTTTATCAACTTCTAATTGTTTTTAATTGTCTTCTTCTTCATGTCTGCCTCACTATTGCTTTCTGTATTCTTCTTGTTACTATTATTACATTAACTGAAATTAACTGGAAAGTCCATTTAATGGTTTAAATTACATTGCGGTTGGTTCATTCATGAGTAAAGGCTGACTTATGCTTCTGCGTCGGACCGACGGCGTAGCTCCGTGTAGCCCTCTGCGTCGACGCGGACCCCTACACCGTCACGGCAAGGCGGACCGAAAGGACTGTGAATGGTCCGGTCAAAGCGTCAGTTCCTCCGGCAGTTGCTTTATTTATTAATAATGAACAAAAGGTATGTGTTTTCTGTTATTAGAGCACATAGTGCAATGCTACATGCTACTGTGACCGGAAGATAAACAAGGATATAGATAGAGACTCCTCTGAAACCACACACACACCGACACACACACACACCCTAGCAACACGTTCCAATGACGGCGGAGCGACAGCGCAGAAGCATAGATCAGCCATTAAGCGTTGTTGTAATTTTGTTCAGTGTTGTAAACAGCATGAGAGTAGCAGCTACTTTAATTCATAGACATACTGTATATATGTCTATGGTTTATTTAACAGCTGAGGAAACATACTGGTGAATTGTAGCTGCTCACTTTATCATTTTCGCATCACTTTCCGTATTTGGTACGTTCCCTGTCCGTGAAGATTGTGTCATTTGTAATTTTGTCTCAGCGCTTGTAAAAGTGTTTGGCACTTTGTAAAGTTGTTTTGCATTTTCAGGCCACCATAAGAAATGCCTAAAAGTCCTAAATAGTGTAAAAGAATCATTTTATTTCATTTTCTTGTTAAAAAATCCACTCGTCTGCCTGTTAAATGACCTTTCAAATCTTTAAAATGTTAATTTCCTTTCAAAAGCTGAATAGAGATGTGCTCAAGCCAAAAAAGCCAAACTTTGATTTGCTGCTTTGATTACAGTATTGATCGTAGTGCTGTATGATCTCTTGCTCTAATGTTGAAAATATGACTTTAGAACTTATAAAGGACACCATTAAAAGTAAAAAGCAACTATATTTCCTAATTTTTGAAACTGTACAAACCTTTTTTCTCTGCAGTCTTCCCCGTAGACTCTTTGGTGTGAGCCGACAGCGAGCAGGGACAAACTGAAACCACAAAGTACAGAGACGTTAGTTTATTATAACCATAGACTGTATAAAAGAAATGTCCCAAATGTCCCAAATGAACATCATACTGCATTGAAGAAGGCTTTAAACTAGCGATTGAGACCATAAACACATTTTGAAAACGTTTACTGAGGTTAGAAATCAAGTGAGAAGTTGGTGAATTCTCCATTGACTTGTATAGAGATGGTCGCCCCCTGGTGGCCTTTTGATAGAATGCAGTTCTAAGTTACTTCCACGTTGGCTTCATTTCAGAGGACCAGAACTCCCCGCCTGATTATAACATATATGATATAAAGCATTAAAGCAGTAAGCGTCTTCTCTCTCTGACCTGTAGCTTCACTCTTCGGTGCTTCCTCCTCAGGTTCAGGCACAGGTTTGATCACCTCCACCTTCGCCTTCTCCTCATCGTCGTCTTCTTCGTCGTCCTCCTCTTTCTTGTCTTCAGGTTCGTCTACAGCTTTGTGAGGTTCAGTTGTCGGCTCTTCGTCCTCCTCTTCATCCATATGAGCAGCAGCATGACTGGTAACTGATGGTGGAAGCAACAAATGATCTCAGCTTTCATTTGTATTGATTTATATGAGGTGACTGATTAGAGACTCATCAGAAATGTTGATTTATTATAAATGATTTATTAGTTGACAGCAGGAAGATCATCAACCACACTGTAGAAGGAAATATGGGTCCAAATAAATTCAGCCAAATCTATTCAACACGAAGATACCAAGCATAATTTTGTGCTGCTAAACCTTTTGAAATAAGGTTTGGCAGTGAAAAAGAAACCTTGGATTTTATTTGTGAAATAACCTGAGATAGACCTGAGAGCTTCTCAATTTTTCTTTGAAGGATTTTATACAATATTTTGTTTAACATTTTAACCCCTGAAAGTACAGATGAATGGGTTTTGATGTAGTTTTCATTGTCCAGCTTAAAATTGAACTATATTTTGCTTCCGGATAAACATTAAACTTGAAGAATAAACATTAAATTATAGTACACAATGAATTTCATCTTAACTAAAGGTTTAATTAACCCCTTACATACTGTACAGAGTCAAATTTGACCCATTTTACCCCATTTTCCCCAAATGTGACCCAGAATATACATAAAATTAAATATATTTGACTCATAGATCTTGTTGTACTTCAGTAGCTTGTATTTGACCAAGGAGAAATAAAGCAAATTCTTCACATTTAATATAATGTTGTTGAGATAGCTCTCATGTTTTATGTAACATTGGACCATAATATATTGTCTTTTTTATAAATATTTTATCATACAAACTAAAGACTAAACTCTCTCTGCTCTCTGAAAGCTTCACTAAGGATAAATCATGTTTAACTGTGACTGATGAGCTCTTTATGAATCATTTGTGGTTGCTATAGATACTGATTGTTCTATGGTTGCTATAGATACAGGTTGTGTTATGGTTGCTATAGATACAGGTTGTGTTATGGTTGCTATAGATACAGGTTGTGTTATGATTGCTATAGATACAGGTTGTGTTATGGTTGCCATAGTTACAGGTTGTGTTATGGTTGCTATAGATACAGGTGGTGTTATGTTTGCTATAGATACAGGTTGTTCTATGGTTGCTATAGATACAGGTTGTGTTATGGTTGCTATAGATACAGGTTGTGTTATGGTTGCCATAGTTACAGGTTGTGTTATGGTTGCTATAGATACAGGTGGTGTTATGGTTGCTATAGATACAGGTTGTTCTATGGTTGCTATAGATACAGGTTTTGTTATGGTTGCTATAGATACAGGTTGTGTTATGGTTGCTATAGATACAGGTTGTGTTATGGTTGCTATAGATACAGGTTGTGCTATGGTTGCTATAGATACAGCTTGTGTCATGGTTGCTATAGATACAGGTTGTGTCATGGTTGCTATAGATACAGGTTGTGTTATGGTTGCTATAGATACAGGTTTTGTTATGGTTGCTATAGATACAGGTTGTGGTATGGTTGCTATAGATACAGGTTGTGCTATGGTTGCTATAGATACAGGTTGTGTTATGGTTACTATAGTTACAGGTGGTGTTATGGTTGCTATAGATACAGGTTGTGCTATGGTTGCTATAGATACAGAAGTTTAATTATGTGAGGAAATAACAGAATATGAACAGTATGTGAGGGTTAAATGTGTGATGTGTCTCACCACTGTCTTTATCTTCATCCTCTTTAGTCTGCTCCTCTTCATCAGTCTGTCTGATCTCGTCCTCGCCCTCCTCTGTGTCTGCCTCGGTCTCTGTCGCCTCCTCCTGGACAGCGAACGCGGCTGCAGTCGAGGCTGCAGACACATTAGATACACAGAGAGGAAATGACAGCAGGGTTCAATCACACAACATGTTTTATGTGTTGTGATTTTTTTGGGATATAAAAGCTGGACTGATGTTTTAAAAAAAAGGCAATAATATAATTTAATGTACTTACTATAATTTACTTACACTACAGCATATCATCGCTTTAATATTGATATAGTACTGATTCAAATGTCATAATCTTTGTTAAGATTACTAACTCAGACTGCTGAAGCTTCACATCTACTTTTCCTCCTTTTTCTTTCTTTCTTTCTTTCTTTCTTTCTTTCTGTCTTTCTTTCCTTCCTTCCTTATTTTCCTCATCTTACTCCTCCTTTTACTTTGTTCTTTCTTTCTTTCTTTCTTTCTTTCTCACTTTCTTCCATTCTTACTTTCTTTCTTTTCCTTCCTTCCTTATTTTCCTCTTCCTCCTTTCTCTTCTTTCTCCTTTTTCTTTCTTATTCTCTTTCTTTCTTTCTTTCTTTCTTTCTTGCCTTCCTTCCTTGTTTTCCTCATCTTCCTCATCTTCCTCCTCCTTTTACTTCTTTCTTTCTTTCTTTCTTTCTGTTTCTCATT
Organism: Scomber japonicus; assembly: GCF_027409825.1. Lineage (NCBI taxonomy): Eukaryota > Metazoa > Chordata > Actinopteri > Scombriformes > Scombridae > Scomber > Scomber japonicus. Next base: position 4,723,306 of record NC_070594.1, on the reverse strand, counting down.
TTCTTCCTGCCTTTCTTTCTTTCCTTCCTTCCTTATTTTCCTTATTTTCCTCATATTACTCCTCCTTTTACTTTGTTCTTTCTTTCTTTCTTTCTTTCTCTTTCTCACTTTCTTTCTTTCTTACTTTCTTTCTCTTCTTCCTCCTTTTTCTTTCTTATTCTCTTTCTTTCTCACTTTCTTTCATTCTTTCATTCTTTCCTCCCTTCCTTAATTTTTCTCATCTTACTCCTCCTTTTACTTTGTTCTTCCTTCCTTTCTTTCTTTCTCACTTTCTTTCATTCATTCTTTCTTTCTTTCATTCTTTCTTTCTTTCTTTCTTTCTTTCTTTCTTTCTTTCTTTCTTTCTTTCTTTCTTTTGTTTCACTGTGTGGACACACTGTTGAATTTGTCCTCCATCACTTTACATTGAAAGCACATTTGAAGGAGATCAGTTCTTTTACTGAATTTCAAAATAAAAGCACCACATTATACTGCTTTACCTGTTAGCAAGACGTCTTCATCATCATCGTCATCATCTTCATCATCATGTTTTTCATCCTCGTCATCCTCGAGGGAAGCTAAGTACTCTGCTATGATTTCATCGTCTTCTCGATCAAGCGTGAACTCAAATGAGCTGGTATCAATATCTTCATCATCATCATCATCATCATCATCAGTAGTAGTCTCGTAGGAAATGTCGTCACTGTAGACGGTCTCTGTAAGTGACTCTTCATCAGTTTTGAGAGTGACATCATCGTAGTCATCATCGCCTAAGACTCCGCTGTCTGTGCTGTAAAAGGGAGGAAGGTCAATTTCTTCCTCTTTATGTTCATCTTCGTCGTCTTTGTCTTCGTCATGGATGTCTTCCTCAGTGACATCATCAAATTCGTGTTCGAGGTCTAATTCGGCGAGGTCGCGATCAATATCGTCGAGGTCGCTGTCTTCCTCATCGTCTTCATCGTCTGCGAATCGGTCAGATGAGGCGACGGAAATGTCCTCATCTGATTGGTCCAGATCATCATCATCATCATCTTCATCATGAGTGTCGAGGTGTTTGTCATCATCATCATCATCATCGACATCATGAGTGTCGAGGTGTTTGTCTTCTTCATCATCGACATCTTCATCGAGAGCAGGAAGTGGAGGGAGCTCTTCGTCTTCTGCCAGTTTGTGAGCATCATCATCATCATCCTCGTCGTCAACGGCAACAGGAGGAAGATCGAGGTCGTCTTCAGTGTCTTCTGCGATGACATCATCGCTATCAGATGATGCGACACCCTCCTCGTCACTGGAGAGAAGCACAGATTCAGTGACATCTGAGGTGTCAGTGAATGCATCGTCACTGGTGTCAGTGAATGCATCGTCACTGGTGTCATCATCTTCGTCATCTTCATCATCATCATCTTCTTCTTTTTCAGGGAGAGTCACCTCATCTTCATCGCTGTCTTTGATGTCAACAGGTATGTCGGACTCAGAGTCAGGTGACACAGCCGACTCTTCATCCTCAGAGGTGGAGGTCGGCTCAGGAGAAACTTCTTCATCTTCATCATCATCTTCTTCTTCATCTTCATCATCCTCAGTAGCAGCAGGTTCCTCATCTTCATCATCATCTTCATCATCAGCCACTTCTTCTCCTTCCCCTCCTTTTGCTTCTTCTTCTTCATCATCATCATCATCATCATCGTCTTCATCAGCCACAGGAGCGGCTGCTTTGGGTTCTTTTTCCTCTTCCTCATCTTCATCCTCTTCATCCCCCTCTTCTTCCTCCTTCTCTGCCTTTGCCTCTTCATCTGCAGCTGCTTTGACTGGTCCCTCTTCTTCCTCCTCCTCCTCCTCGTCTTCTGCCCCCTCTTCCTCCTCTTCTGCCCCCTCTTCCACTCCTGCTGCTTCCTCCTCCTCTTCCTGCTCCTCTTCTTCTCCCTCCTCCTCCTCCTCCTCTTCCTCTTCTTCCTCCTCCTCATATTCTTCATCCTCGTAATCCTCTTCATCCTCATATTCGTCCTCATCATATTCGTCCTCATCATATTCATCCTCATCATATTCATCCTCCTCCTCCTCCTCCTCTCCAGCAGCCTCCATTTCTTCTCCCTCTCCTCCTTCCTCCTCCTCCTCAACCACTGGTAGAGTCTTTGCTTGCATCTCTAAAACTACAATAAAAATGTTTATTATTCAGTAATATTTGAATTTATCTGTGGAAAAAAAACCATTACATTAAACACAGCTGCTGTAAGTTTTTTGGAGACCTGGAAATGACAAATTTAGTTCAAATAAATGAAATACTAACATAACTTCATAGATTTGCTTTCAATTATATGCTGCTGATGTTCATTTACTACAGTGAAAATGTAATATTTAACTTATCATCCTTACTCAATGCCAAAAATGGAAAGACAGTAAAAAAAAACTAAAAAAAAACTAAACATCCAGCTTCTCTTTCTTTAGGTTCAAACTCCCCAAACTGTTCCTCATACAACAGGAAGTAGGGCATTAATGGTAAATATAATATTACATGTCACTAAATTATCAATAAACTTCAAAAAGTCTCAAATGTCTCAAATGACAGTCTCAAATGACATAGTTAATTTATTCCAACTTAAAAAAAGATATTTTTTAACCACAGGAGTGTATTCATAAAACTTAGTTACACAACAGTAATGATATAATGTAGACAATAAACAATAAATCATCTCTGCAGTACGGATGTGTCATTAAGACCAAATAATTTAATTGTCGTTCGTTGGGTCTAAAGTCGTTTTTGTTTGTTTTTTACATTTAAATACTTTAATCAAGAGTTGAGCTGTGTAGTCCACTATGAAGTGATTCATTAACTACTACTACAGAGCAATTCTCACTTTCAGCCACTAGGGGGAGCTCTAAATGATTGTAATCTACCGCCACCTTATTCTGAAGTAGAGTCTGACAAGTCTGAAAAGCTGCTGTCTGCTGTGACGGTTACTAATGGCGCTTTTCCACTACACAGTTCCAGCACTACTCGGCTCGACTCGACTCGACAAGGTTCTAGGAACGACCTTTTCCATTACTATAGTTCCTCCTCAACGTGGGCAGGGTCGTCATAGCAACGGCTCCGCGATACTGCCGTGACTTTGTTTTATACGCGACACAAACACATAAACAATGGAGGACATGGAGGCGATGGTGTACTTGCTGCTGTATGTGGCTTTCTGTCACACACAAAGCAGGAAAATTGAGCCGTATGGTTGTAACGCTGTTGCCGGTATTTAAAAATGCCAGGTTTGATTCTTGTGTGGGACGGCTCATGACTCTTCCAGTGACAAGACTCTCTGACCAATCAGTGGCCGGCAGTCTGATGACGTCACATTTAGTATCGGCTCGGCTCGCTTGGAACCTCAGCAGAGCAGGTACTAAAAAAGTAGCAGGTACCAGGTACTATCCCTAGTGGAAACGAGAAAAACGGACCCGAAAAAAATGAGTCGAGGCGAGCTGGAACTGTGTAGTGGAAAACCGCCATCTGAAAAGTCTGAAAAGCTGCTGTCTGCTGTGACTGTTACTAAGGGAGATGGACCTGACGCTAATCACCAAACTAGTACATCAACATTTTTAACTTCTCCTTGAAACTGTGACAAAAATCCATGTGTGTGTAAACAGAAAAGAGGTTACACACCTTTACCGCGGGATGGTAGAAATTCTCCTACAACATAAGAAATGAATCAAAATCAGCAATAAAAGAAAACACCAAAAAACCAAACAGGAATTAAATGAATCCATCCAGCGTGCAACAACATGGATACCAGCCCACAAACAGTTTCTGCAGAGCTTTAACACTTTAGTGGCAGCGGTTATCAAGAACAAAAAGGGAAAAGTTAAGTATATTAGTGCAGCAGCAGCGTAAAAATAAGACACAACACCTATAAGTTTAACGTGTGTTGAAGGCTGTGGTTCAGTACTGCTGTCACCTCCATTAGTTTTACTGTTACTAGGGATGAGGAACAAAGATTGGGATTATCTATCAAGAGTTAATAAAAAAACAGCGATTATAATAAAATACCTTTTGCTTTCTTATTCTTCACCTGGCCCTCCTTCTGCTCCTCCTCCTCCTCCAACCATCGTGAATCTTTGACATGGTTCATAGATTAAATCATCTTGAAACTATCACCATAGTAAAAAAATAAAAGTCTCTGTCTGTGTTGTCTTTCTAAAATCCCTTAAACACACTTTCCTTCGTTGAAAAGTAACTGAACTGAGCCTGTGAGGGAAGCAGCTTCTTGCAATTGCGTCATTATCCATTGCAAGTCATGTAAAGGAAACATACATGTGCTGTCCAGTGGAGTTAAATTACAGCAGTCAAAGTATTGGTTTGTCTTTAAATGAGCACTTCCTTGAGATAAACTTGTTGAAAATCCATTTTTGGGTTCAGATTTTTATATAAGGAGCAGCACATGTAATGCAGTGAAGCATGAACCAGCCAGCATGTCCATGTGGGCCCCATAAGGGTTCAATCTGAGCACCAAATATAGGTCTCAAGTGGGTTTGTCCACAGTTTCCATGGTGACCCCACCTGTGATTTCCCATATGGGTTTCAAGTGGGGCCCAGCTGTGTGAGACCCACTTAGACTAATGGCCCATTTATGCTCAAACAATGTTACTGTCACTGCTCACATACTTCCATGCGTCCTTTACGTTGGCATGGATGTTAACCAATACATCCACCAGGGGGCAGCACAGAGTCAAAAACCAACATGGCGACTGTGGAGGAGATATTGATAATGTTCCTCTTGTATAAAAGATAAGAAAACGATATGTTTAAAGTTTCTAATCAACTCACAAAACCTTTCCTCAAAAAGTTCCTCCATTGTTATTTCTTCTTCATGTCTCACTAGAGCTATGTATCGAGTAGTGACAGCAACACTGCCCCCCCCCCCATGGTTTCCGGTGGTACTGCTCCGTTTGGTCTGTATCCGTAAGCTTTATGGAAACGTGCAGAAATACGGACGAAATGAACGCAGAGCACGGACAGAAGGCTCCATCCGTATCCAGATCCGTATCTAACGTTGAGCATAAATGGGCCTTTAATGGGATTAGAATGGACTTTAAAAGGGGCCAATTTAGCCAGCCCACATGGGATTCACATGGTGGTTTCAAGCGGGGCCCAACTGGGTGAGTTACACATGTGGAGCCCACGTTTCTGAGACAATATGGAGTTCATACAATTTGCCCTGTTTATGCCCACTTACATCCCTTATGGGGCTTCTACATTCAGCCTATGTGGGGCCCATGTTACTGAAACCATGTGGGACCTGCAAAATTTGCCCAGTTCAAGCCCAAGCCCGCTCAGTACCCATGTAGCCCACATTTAACCCACATGGACATGCTGGCTGGGTGATGTGCAAACAGCAGCAAGCTTTGTCATTTCTTAAACTTTCCAAGCTTGCATCAATACAAACCTTTTTTTCTCACTGCGTATAGATTTCCTGAAGAAGGAGGAGAAGAGACACAAGTAAACACACTGTAAGGTCATAAATCTATCAAATACATGCATCAAATTAAATCCAAGATGTTAAGTCTACCTTCATCTTCGTCAGGAGCAATGAGGCTGGCAGCAAATTTTAATATCACACTGATCACGTTAGTTGACTCCTCCACGGCGTAGTTCACTGCACCCACGGGGTCTGAGCCGATCTTGGTGAGGCCTCCTGGATGAGCACACACACACACACACACACAGCTGATTTAGTCATTCAGTTAGCATAAAAATTACAACAGTACATTTATTCTTGATCAAGCCAAACGAACGACATTACCGTAAGAGTCTCTGAACTCTCACTCGATGCAGAAGAAGCTTTTATGAGCTTCAGCTGCATGGGGGGGGGGGGGGGTGCAGAAACATTAACTCTGAAGCAAAAGGGTTAAACTGACAGGTGGAGCTGCAGGAGCTGAACTCAAAAGACTGAAATCTGGATTGAAAGAATTAATAGAAGAGTAATATTAAAGCAGGACTCATCCACCTTCCAGTTTAACCACAGCAAAATGCCTTCTCTTAAATATAACACTAGGCGCGTTTCCACTGCTGGAACTTCAGGGTCCAGCCCCATTGGTGCATGTCTCCACTGCAGGAACCTCCCCCACAGGGCCATTTACAGGAACTTTTACGGGGGCCAACGGAGTACCTACTCCAGGGTAGGTACTCCGTTCTGCCCTGAAAAGCTCCTGGGTGGGGCTTGAGGCTAACCCGGTGCTGATTGACTAAACCTAGAGCAGCTCTGACGCCACCAGAAAGCAGAAGGGGTGCATTAGCCTCGCAGACACCGCTGTAAACAACAAGAAAACAGCAAGAGTATATACGACAAATGGGCCGACGATGAGGTGCAGGCATTGATTGCCGTCTACGGCACCGAAGAGATTCAGAGGGGGTTTGTAATCGCACAACGATTATGTGGCGATCGAAGCTCATGACATCGCCGAGGGGTCCGACTCTGCAGTGGAGACACGGCCACTGAGAGGGCCGACTGAGAGGGCGGTTCCTGTAGAAGTTCCTACCCCCCCCCCCTCCTTTTACCAGGAAGTCCTGCAGTGGAAACGCGACTATTGTGCAAAAGCATTTTAACATCCACACTGACCCTCATCAAGTTATCAGAGATGTGTTTCAATCTGCTTTCATGGAGTTAATACCATGTTGTTTCAGTTATAAAAGGAAATTACAAAAGGTTTCTTTAAGTGACAATTTCTCTGACAGTTTGATAAATGAGGACCATTGTTCCCAGTGTTCCCATTGTTCCCAGTGTTCCCATTGTTCCCAGTGTTCCCAGTGTTCCCAGTACAAACACTGCTGGAACATGTTTGTATTGGAAGCTTCAGAAACTGTTCTTATGGAAACAAAAATGTGTCTAAAGCAAGTATTTTCATGTAGCTACAGTGTTTTTTACGACGGAGTATTAGGGCCACATTGAAAAAGAAAAAATCACAAACTTCGAGAATAAAGTCATAATTTACAAGAATGAAGTCGTAATATTGTAACCTGTTGTTTTAGAGGAAGACAGTTGGTAAAATGAGGGCCGTGGAGGATGTTGTGGAGTTGTACTTTAGGATTGTAGGTTTCACAAACAAGGAGATACTTCATCTTTTGGCTCATCAGCATCATATCATCAGAAGTATGAGGACTTTAAAAAGAATATGCAAGAAAATGCATCTTTTCCGGAGGAAGAACCAGACGGACCTGGAGGAAATCATTATGACTTTATTCTCATAACTCTACGACTTTATTCTCGAAGTTTGTGATTTTTTTCCCCCCCTCAATGTGGCCCTAATACTCCGTCGTAGTTTTTTTTACCCTTTTCAACCATTTAAAGTCTGAACTAAAACGCCCACAATGCTGAATTCAACCGTATCGACACAAAAAGCAAACAGGTACAAACTATGCACACACAAATGTACAACAGTAAGATGCATTTAAAATACTCAGAAGAGCTTGATTTACCTCATTTTGCAGACACGAGATATTTGCAGTGAATTAAATCAAACTCACCTGAATTTCAAATATTCAAAAAAACATCTTTTCCCTGATTGAAATCTAAATATTTGAGTTTTTTTGTTAAATATTTGAACATTTACGGGTTTTTACAGACATAAAAGACAGTAAAAAATACAAGATAAACATGCTAACAACATCTTTTCTACACACGAAAATGCAAACTACACATAACATCACAGCATCTCACTATACTATCATATATACTTAACCCTCCTGTTGTGTTCGAGTCAAGGAAGGGAGGAAGAAGGAAGGAAAGGAGGGAGGGAGGGAGGAAGGAAGGAGGGAAGGAAGAAAGGGAGATGGAAGAAAGGAAGAAGGAAGGAAGGAAAGGAGGGAGGAAGGAAGGAAGGAAAGGAGGAAAGAAGGAGGGAAGGAAGGAAGGAAGGAAGGAAAGGAGGAAGGAAGGGAGGAAGGAAAGGAGGGAGAGAGGAAGGAAGGAAGGAAAGGAGGAAGGAAAGAAGGGAAGGAAGGAAAGGAGGAAAGAAGGAGGGAAGGAAGGAAGGAAGGAAGGAAAGGAGGAAAGAAGGAGGGAAGGAAGGAAGGAAGGAAGGAAAGGAGGAAAGAAGGAGGGAAGGAAGGAAGGAAGGAAGGAAGGAAAGGAGGCAGGAAAGGAGGAAGGAAAGGAGGAAAGAAGGAGGGAAGGAAGGATGGGAGGAAGGAAGGGAGGAAGGAAGGAAGGGAAGGAAGGAAGGAAAGGAGGAAGGAAAGAAGGGAAGGAAGGAAAGGAGGAAAGAAGGAGGGAAGGAAGGAAGGAAGGAAGGAAAGGAGGAAAGAAGGAGGGAAAGAAGGAAGGAAGGAAGGAAAGGAGGAAGGAAGGAAGGAAGGGAAGGAGGGAAGAAGGAAGGAAGGGAAGGAGGGAAGAAGGGAAGGAAGGAAAGGAGGAGGGAAGGAAGGAAGGAAGGAAGAAAGGAAGGAAGGAAAGGAGGAAGGAAAGGAGGAAAGAAGGAGAGAAGGGAAGGAGGGAAGAAGGGAAGGAAGGAAAGGAGGAAAGAAGGAGGGAAGGAAGGAAGGAAGAAAGGAAGGAAAGGAGGAAGGAAGGGAGGAAAGAAGGAGGGAAGGAAGGGAAGGAGGGAAGGAAGGAAGGAAAGGAGGAAGGAAGGGAGGAAGGAAAGAAGGAAGGAAGGGAAGGCGGGAAGAAGGGAAGGAAGGAAAGGAGGAAAGAAGGAAGGAAGGAAAAGTCAAAACAGATGGGTCAATTTGACCCGGGAGCACAACAGGAGGGTTAAACACTTACAATCAATATCCAGCATGAGGTCAAAGGTCAGACAGGAATACAACAACCTCCTACAGTTGGCTGTGCAGTACGTGCTAGCATGTATAGCTAATATTAGCAGTCAGTGTTAACCCTTTATAGGACACTCATTGAAAGGAAGGGAGGAAGGAAGGAAGGAAGGAAGGGCAGAAAGGACGGAGGAAGGAAATGAAGGAAGGACGGAGGAAAGAAGGAAGGAAGGAAGGAAGGTAGGGGGGAGGAAAGAAAGAGAAGGAAGGAGGGAGGAAGGGAAGAAAGAAGGAAGGAAGGAAGAAGAAAGGGGGATGGAGGAAGGAAAGAAGGAGGGAGGGAGGAAGAACAGATGGAAGGAAGGAAAGGAAGGAAGGAAGGACGGAGGAAGGAAAGAAGGAAGGGAGGAGAGAAGGAGGGAGGGAGGAAGGACAGAGGAAAGGAAGGAAGGAAGGACGGAGGAAGGAAAGAAGGAAGGGAGGAGAGAAGGAGGGAGGGAGGAAGGACAGATGGAAGGAAGGAAAGGAAGGAAGGACGGAGGAAATAAGGAACGAGGGAGGGAGAAAGGAAAAGAGGAAGGGAAGAAAGAAGGCAGGGAGGAAGGAAAGGAAGGAAGGAAGGAAGGAAAGAAGGAAGGAAGGATATTTTGGGATATTTACAGAAGTTACCAAATATAATTATTTGCCCAATAAAGGGTTAAGTCATTAGTAGTTTGTGAGGGGTTAGTGTTGGTGTCTTGCCTCTAGGCCCTGATTCCTTTAAACCCTTCCTGACGATAGGAGGCGGCTGACCTGGTTGGATGAGAAAAGGGGGCAATAAGCAAAGATATCAAGCACAGAGGTGTGAAGCAAAAAGAAGAAGAAGAAGAAGGAAGGGTTAAAAGATGGAGAGGTGAAGCAAAAAGAAGAAGAAGAAGAAGAAAGGGTTAAAAGATGGGAGAGGTGAAGCTGGGATGATGGTGGTGATTTTTTCCCTTTCCTTCCTTCTCTCCTTCCTTCCTTCCTTCTTCCTTCCTCCCTCCTTCTCTTTTCTTTCTTGCTTTCCTCCCTCCATCCCCTTTTCTTCCTTCCTCCCTTCCTTCTTTCCTCCCCCTTGCTTTCCTTCCTCCCTTCCTCCTTCTTTCTTTCCTCTGTCCTCTTTTCCTTTCTCCCTTTCTCCCTTTCTCCCTCCTTCTTTCCTCCCCCTTCCTTGTTTCCTCTGTCCTTCCTTCCTCCCTTCCTTCTTTCCTTTTCTCCCTTCCTTCCTCCCTCCTTTCCTTCCTTCCTTCTCTCCTTCCTTCCTTCTTCCTTCCTCCCTCCTTCTCTTTCTTTCCTCCCTCCATCCCCTTTTCTTCCTTCCTTCTTTCCTTCCCTCCTCCCTCCCTTCCTTCTTTCCTCCCCCTTGCTTTCCTTCCTCCCTTCCTTCTTTCCTCTTTCCTCTGTCCTCTTTCCCTTTCTCCCTTTCTCCCTCCTTCTTTCCTTTCCCTCCTTCCTCCCTTCCTTCTTTCCTCCCCCTTCCTTCTTTCCTCTGTCCTTCCTTCCTCCCTTCCTTCTTTCCTTTTCTCCCTTCTTTCCTCCCTCCTTTCCTTCTTTCCTCTGTCCTTCCTCCCTTCCTTCTTTCCTTTCCTCCTTTCCTTCCTTCTTTCCTCCCTCCATCCCCTTTTCTTCCTTCCTCCCTTCCTTCTTTCCTCCCCCTTGCTTTCCTTCCTCCCTTCTTTCTTACCTCTGTCCTCTTTTCCTTTCTCCCTTTCTCCTTCCTTCTTTCCTTTCCCTCCTTCCTCCCTTCCTTCTTTCCTCCCCCTTCCTTCCTCCCTTCCTTCTTTCCTTTTCTCCCTTCCTTCCTCCTTCCTTTCCTTCCTTCTTTTCCTCTGTCCTTCCTCCCTTCCTTCTTTCCTTTCCTCCTTTCCTTCCTTCTTTCCTCCCTCCATCCCCTTTTCTTCCTTCCTCCCTTCCTTCTTTCCTCCCCCTTCCTTCTTTCCTCTGTCCTTCCTTCCTCCCTTCCTTCTTTCCTTTTCTCCCTTCCTTCCTCCCTCCTTTCCTTCCTTCCTTCTCTCCTTCCTTCCTTCTTCCTTCCTTCTTCCTTCCTCCCTCCTTCTCTTTCTTTCCTCCCTCCATCCCCTTTTCTTCCTTCCTCCCTTCCTTCTTTCCTCCCCCTTGCTTTCCTTCCTCCCTTCTTTCTTTCCTCTGTCCTCTTTTCCTTTCTCCCTTTCTCCCTCCTTCTTTCCTCCCCCTTCCTTCTTTCCTCTGTCCTTCCTTCCTCCCTTCCTTCTTTCCTCCCCCTTCCTTCTTTCCTCTGTCCTTCCTTCCTCCCTTCCTTCTTTCCTCCCCCTTCCTTCTTTCCTCTGTCCTTCCTTCCTCCCGTCCTTCTTTCCTTTTCTCCCTTCTTTCCTCCCTCCTTTCCTTCTTTCCTCTGTCCTTCCTCCCTTCCTTCTTTCATTTCCTCCTTTCCTTCCTTCTTTCCTCCCTCCATCCCCTTTTCTTCCTTCCTCCCTTACTTCTTTCCTCCCCCTTGCTTTCTTTCCTCCCTTCTTTCTTTCCTCTGTCCTCTTTTCCTTTCTCCCTTTCTCCCTCCTTCTTTCCTTTCCCTCCGTCCTCCCTTACTTCTTTCCTCCCCCTTGCTTTCCTTCCTCCCTTCTTTCTTTCCTCTATCCTCTTTTCCTTTCTCCCTCCTTCTTTCCTTTCCTTCCTTCCTCCCTTCCTTCTTTCCTCCCCCTTCCTTCTTTCCTCTGTCCTTCCTTCCTCCCTTCCTTCTTTCCTTTTCTCCCTTCCTTCCTCCCTCCTTTCCTTCCTTCTTTTCCTCTGTCCTTCCTCCCTTCCTTCTTTCCTTTCCTCCTTTCCTTCCTTCTTTCCTCCCTACATCCCCTTTTCTTCCTTCCTCCCTTCCTTCTTTCCTCCCCCTTGCTTTCCTTCCTCCCTTCTTTCTTTCCTCTGTCCTCTTTTCCTTTCTCCCTTTCTCCTTCCTTCTTTCCTTTCCCTCCTTCCTCCCTTCCTTCTTTCCTCCCCCTTCCTTCCTCCCTTCCTTCTTTCCTTTTCTCCCTTCCTTCCTCCTTCCTTTCCTTCCTTCTTTTCCTCTGTCCTTCCTCCCTTCCTTCTTTCCTTTCCTCCTTTCCTTCCTTCTTTCCTCCCTCCCTCCTACCTTTCCTCTGTCCTTCCTCCCTCGATCCCTCCTTTCCCTTTCCTTCCTCCCTTGACTTGAGGACAACAGGTGGTGATGATGAAGGTTTAACACACTGCTGCTTGAGATTTGGTGGGAAAAAATGGATTTGAATCAAAACTGTGGCTGTGAGGATAAAAATCAATTAATGATTAATGCTTATTGAAAGCGTTGTTATATATTATGAGGAGAAATTGAACCAGTGCTTGCAGCTTAGTGGCGTCACTGTTAACCTTCCTGTCGTCCTCCCGGGTCAAATTGACCCCGTCTGTTTTGACTGTTCCTTCTTTCCTCCCTTACTTACTTACTTACTTACTTAGCTCCTCCCTCCCTCCTTCTTTCCTCCCCCTTGCTTTCCTTCCTCCCTTCCTTCTTTCCTCTGTCCTTCCTTCCTCTTTTCCTTTCTTCCTTTCTCCCTCCCTCCTTCTTTCCTCCCCCTTCCTTCTTTCCTCTGTCCTTCCTCCCTTCCTTCTTTCCTTCCTCCCTCCATCCCCTTTTCTTCCTTCCTTCTGTCCTTCTCTCCTCCCTCCCTCCTTCTTTCCGTCCGTCTTTCCTTCTTTCCTCCCCCTTCCTACTTTCCTCTGTCCTTCCTCCCTTCCTTCTTTCTTCCCACTTCCTTATTTCCTCTGTCCTTCCTCCCTTCCTTCTTTCCTTTCCTCCTTTTCTTCCTTCTTTCCTCCCTCCCTCCTACCTTCCTTCTTTCCTCTGTCCTTCCTCCCTTCCTCCCTTGACCCAGGAGGGTTAAAGAGAAACATATGAATAAAGTAAAATTAGTCGATCTAATTAACACCATCATAGTTCAATGTGCTGTACAGAAATATAAAGAATATATAAAATCATACAGAAGTAAAAAAATATACAAAAAAACATTTATGAGACAAAATATATAACATTTTCACGCCTACAGTATTTTTTTTAGTACATTATAGTTCATTATGGTATTTAAACAGTCATGACTTTACTGCTCTTTATGGTAAAATAGATAAATAATTAGTTGGTTTGTACAAGTGCTGCATAAAAACTACATTAACCAGCATGCACCAGTCATAACATGTTTAATTAACAACAGAAAAGGAACATTTTATGCTTTTTGATAGTGTCATGATGTTGGATATCTACTGTATGCTAAACAGGGTCAAAGTTACATAATTATAGTTTTAAACATGTAGAAATGCAAACAAATACCTGTAAATGTGTTTTAATATATCAGCTTTAAAACCCCTGTAAACATCAAGTGAATCATAATAGCTCCATGAGTTTTAGAGAGCTCCACATGTAATTCACAGATAATCCACCAGGGGGCAGAACTCATGCAAGATGGACGCTGTCATTCAGTGAGACACAATTTTTAAGGTAAGGATAAAAAAACTTCTTCCTTCCCTCCTTCCTTCCTCCCTCCCTCTTTTCCTTTCTTCTTCCTCCCTCCCTCCCTTCCTTGACTCGAGGACAACAGGAGGGTTAATTAATTTTAAATAATTATTTGTCAGAAGGTCCAATAAACACTCAAAGAACGATCATCTCCTGGTAATTATTTGATGGTTCAGGTTTTACAGGGTTTAAAAGCCTGCTGACAGGAAGCAGGTGTTTCTACTAGAGGATAAAATAGTCCTTAAATGTTGTGCTAGGATCCGTTAGCGACCACTTGAAATAATGATGATGTCATTCATGCCATCGCTGATCGCTGTCTATATAAACATGACATGAGAAACATCTTCTCAGGAGTCAGCTGCTCTTCTCGCTCCTGATGGAGTTCAGATTTATACCCTGCAGTTCAGCGTATATCAGACTGGACATATAATATAATAAAGAAATATAAAACAACCACTGTGGAAATAAATCTTATAAATATAATATGATGATCTATAAATGCAGTGTGGATAACACAGAGAAATATAAAGTAAATCACGCTTTACTGTAGAAAACTATAAAATCTATAAATAACTTTAAATCTATACCATAATTATACATTACTGAATTATATTGTGCTCTATTGAAAAGGCTCAATTTAACTTCCTGTGTTTCCTCCCTTCTTCCTCCCTCCTTTCCTCCCTTCTTCCTCCCTCCTTTCCTCCTTCCTTCCCTCCCTCCGTTCCTCCCTCCCTTCCTCCTTCCCTCCCTCCCTCCTTTCCTTCCTTCTTCCATCCTTCCTTCCTTTCCTTCCTCCCTTCCTTCTTTCCTCCCTTCCTTCCTTTCCTTCATTCCCTCCTTCCTTTCCTTCCTTCTTCCTCCCTTCCTTCCTTCTTCCTCCCTCCCTCCTTTCCTTCTTCCTTCCCTTCCTCCATCCTTCCTTCCTTCCATCCCTCCCTCCCTTCCTCCCTCCCTCCCTTCCTCCCTCCCTCCTTTCCTTCATTCCCTCCTTCCTTTCCTTCCTTCTTCCTCCCTTCCTCCCTCCCTCCCACCTCCCTTCTTCCCTCCTTTCCTTCTTCCTCCCTCCCTCCCTTCTTCCCTCCTTTCCTTCTTCCTCCCTCCCTCCCTTCTTCCCTCCTTTCCTTCTTCCTCCCTTCTTTTCTTCCTCCCTCCCTCCCTCCCTCCCTCCCTCCCTCCTTTCCTTCCCTCCCTCCCTCCCTCCCTCCCACCTCCCTTCTTCCCTCCTTTCCTTCCTCCCTTCTTTCCTTCCTTCCTCCCTCCCTTCCTCTCTCCTTTCCTAACCCTAACCCTCCACATTAGACTCCACAGGTGTTCCTAATAAGGAGGCCACTGAGTGTATAATCATAGTAATAATTATAATAATACATCATTCCTTCCTTCCCTTCCCTTCTTCCATCCCTCCCTCCCTCCCTTCCTCCCTCCCTCCCTTCCTCCCTCCCTCCTTTCCTTCTTCCTTCCCTTCCTCCATCCTTCCTTCCTTTCATCCCTCCCTCCCTCCCTCCCTTCTTCCCTCCCTTCTTCCCTCCCTCCCTCCCTCCCTTCTTCCCTCCTTTCCTTCCTCCTCCCTTCTTTCCTTCCTCCCTCTCTCCCTTCCTCTCTCCTTTCCTAACCCTAACCCTCCACATTAGACTCCACAGGTGTTCCTATTAAAGAGGCCATTGAGTGTATAATCATAGTAATAATTATAATAATAGCCGGCTGGTTTAACTCGTGCTGTACTTGAGATGAATGACACTTCAGAGGTAGATCTGAGGTGATATGAGACACAAAGCTGGATGAAGAGACTCTAACTGGATCTGAAACTCATAACTGGATCTCTGGCAGCCGTTTATGAGCCAGAGTGAGTCTACGTTTGGTTCTCTGGAGTCCTACCCTCTGTTTTGACTGTTCCTTCTTTCCTTCTTCCCTTCCTCCCTCCTTTCCTTCCTTCTTCCATCCTTCCTTCCTTCCTTCCTTCCTCCCTGTTTTCCTTCCTTCCCTCCTTCCTTCCTTCCTTTCCTTCCTCCCTTCCTTCTTCCATCCTTCCTTCATTTCCTTCCTCCCTCTTTCCTCCCTCCCACCTTTTCTCCCTCCTTTCCTTCCTTCAATCTTTCCATCATTTCCTTCCTTCCTCCCTCCTATCCTTCCTTCTTCCTCCCTTCCATCCTGCCTTCTTCCTCCCCTCCTTCCATCCTCCATCCTCCCTCCTTTCCTTCATTCCCTCCTTCCTTCCTCCCTTCCTTCTTCCTTCCCTCCTTCCTTTCCTTCCATCTTCCTTATTCATTTCCTTCCTCCCTCCTTCCTTTCCATTCTTCCTCCCTTCCTCAACCAAATATCAGTTGAGTTGAAGCTAAAAACATCTTCCACCCCTTCTCCGTTTTCCTTCCTTCCCTCCTTCCTGTCCTTTCTTCTTCCTTCCTTCCCTCCCTCCCTACCTCCCTTCCTCCCTCCCTACCACCCCCCCTCCTCCGTTTACCTGACAGCATCTTGTAGTCTAGCAGATCAAACATGATGACAAAAACTTCCTTCCTTCTTTCGTCCCTCCTTTCCTTCCCCCCCTCCCTTCCTTCCCTCCTTTCCTTCCTTCCTCCCTTCCTTCCTTCCTTCCTTCCTTCCTTTCCTTCCTTTCCCTCCTTTCCTTCCTTCCTCCCTCCTATCCTTCCTTCTTCCTCCCTTCCATCCTTCCTTCCTTCCTCCCTCCTTTGCTTCCTCCCTTCCTTCCATCTGTCCTTCCTTCTTTCCTTCCTTCCCTTCCTCCCTCTTTTCCTTCTTTGCCTTCCTTCTTCCTCCCTTCCTTCTCTCATTTCCTCCCTTCCTTCCTCCCTTCCTCCCCCCCTCCCCCTCCCTCCCTCCCTCCCTTCCTCCCTCCTTTCCTTCCTCCCTACTTCCCCAGAAGAGCAAC
>NC_070594.1:4649717-4702217 GCF_027409825.1 Scomber japonicus | reverse complement strand
GAGGAATAAAGAAGGAAAGGAGAGAGGAAGGAAGGAAGGAAGGGAAGAAGAAGGAAAGTAAGGAAGGGAGGATGGAAGAAGGAAGGAAAGGAGGGAGGGAAGGAAGGAAAGGAGGAAGGAAAGTAAGGAAGGGAGGATGGAAGAAGGAAGGAAAGGAGGGAGGGAAGGAGGAAGGAAGGAAGTGAGTAAGGAGGCATGGAGGAAAAGAGGAAGGAAGTAAGGAGAGAGGGTGGGAGGAAGGAAATAAGGAGAGAAGGAAGGGAGGAAAGAAGTTAGGATGGAAGGGAGGAAAGAAGGAAGGGAGTAAGGAGGGAGGGAGGAAAAGAGGAAGGAAGGAAGGAGAGAAGGAAAGGAAGGGAGGAAAAGAGGAAGGAAGTAAGGAGAGAAGGAAGGAAGGAAGGGAGGGAAAGGAAGGAAGGAAGGAAGGAAGGAGAGAAGGAAAGAAGGAAAAGAGGAGAGAAAAGAAGGAAGCAAGTAAAGAAATATGGAAGGAAGAGGGAGCAAAGAAAGAGGGATGGGGTCAATTTGACCCGGGGGGACGACAGGAGGGTTAAAAAGGATGAATCAGCACTTTTCGGACATTACAACAGAAGATCATTAAAACATTAATAACTCATAAATATCTCCTCCTCCTTCACTTTGACGCCTCTGTCCACTTCCTAAAACTCTAAAAGGTTTGATCATCCATCCGTGAGCGGTTCTTCCTTTAATGGCTGCGGATGATGACATGTCTGTTGTTGCTATGGCTCGGTATCCATGACAGCTGATCTGAGAGCGAGTCATTAGCGAGCCGAGTGTTTGGCTGTTCAGATTATAGGAGGAACTGTACCATAACATTACATTTCCTTAATGAGCGGAGCACCGAGCCGAACTAAGAGACTAACAGACCTTTACGATGCAGCTGGGTGAGCGTGGAGCTGCTATTAATCAGGCTGTCATTAATGTTTCCATCTCTGCAACTAACAAGAGCGCTGCTGCTAAAAAGGACCGACTTTCCTTTCCTTCCTCCCTTCCTTCCTCCCTTCCTCCCTTCCTTCAGGTTGTCATTAATGTTTCCATCTCTGCTGCTAAAAAGGACAGAACGAGGAAAAGAAGACGTATTATTATCTACAATACGATGCATGCATATACTTCTTTCCTTTCCTTCCTCCCTTCCTTCAGTCTGTCCTTCCTCCCTTCCTTCTTTCCTTTCCTTCCCCCCTTCCTTCTGTCCTTCTTTACTTTCCTTCCTTGTTTCCTTTCCTTCCTCCTTCATTTCTTTTCTTCCTTCCTTCCTTCTTTCCTTCCTTCTTCCTCCCTCCCTCCTCCCTTCCTCCCTTTCTTCTTTCCTTTTCTTCCTCCCTTCCTTTTGTCCTTCTTTCCTTCCTTCCTTGTTTCCTTTCCTTCCTCCCTTCCTCCCTTCCTTCTGTCCTTCCTTCCTTCTGTCCTTCCTTCCTTGTTTCCTTTCCTTCCTCCCTTCCTTCTTTCCTTTCCTTCCTCCCTTCCTTCCTCCCTTCCTCCCTTCCTTCAGGTTGTCATTAATGTTTCCGTCTCTGCTGCTAAAAAGACCAGACTGAGGAAAAGAAGATTACAGGTCATGCAAACGTGTTATTATCTACAATACGATGCATGAATATACTGTTAAGGCCCATTTATGCTCAACGTTAAATACGGATACGGACTGTATAAAAGAAATGGACGTAACATCCGTGACGTCACCCATTGGTTTGTGGACTGCTGCTCGGAAGCCAATAGTTTCTAATCTAGGCAGCGCCATCTTGAAAATTTCAGGTGCATGCTGGGAAAAATAAAAACACGGATTCTACTTATATGGGCATGAGGCGGAGTCATAGGGCGGAGCGGGGAGGTTGCTATGGTTGCGAGGGCTGGATCTCGAGGACATTGGTCAATCAACCTGTCAATCAGGACGTAGCCACGCCCTAATGCATACCCTGCTTTATCGTCACATATAAAATCAGGGAGGCCAAAATGTCCCAAATGAACATCATACTGCATTGAAGAAGGCTTTAAACTAGCGATTGAGACCATAAACACATTTTGAAAACGTTTACTGAGGTTAGAAATCAAGTGAGAAGTTGGTGAATTCTCCATTGACTTGTATAGAGACGGTCGCCCCCTGGTGGCCCGCCTGGTACAGACGGAGCCTTCTGTCCGTGCTCTGCGTTCATTTCGTCCGTATTTCTGCACGTTTCCATAAAGCTTACGGATACGGACCAAACGGAGCAGTACCACCGGAAACCATGGGGGGGCAGTGTTGCTGTCACTACTCGATACGTAGCTCTAGTGCAAGGGAGTCAAACATGCGGCCTGTGTGCCAGAACTGGCCTGCCAAGGGGTCCAATGCGGCCCAATCTCCTTCCTGTCTTCTTTTCCTTTCTTCCTTCCTTCCTTCCTTCTTGTCTTCTCTTCCTTTCTCCCTTTTTCCCTTCCTTCCATCTGTCCGTCCTTCCTTTCTCTTGTTTCTGACTCTGTGCTGCCCCCTGGTGGATGTATTGACTCTGCGCTGCCCCCTGGTGGATGTATTGGTTAACATCCATGCCAACGTAAAGGACGCATGGAAGTTTGTGAGCAGTGACGGTAACATCGTTGGAAACGTCCGTTGAGCATAAATGGGCCCTTAGTCTCTCTCTCCATGTAGACATTAGAGACATTAATCCCCCCCTCCCCTCCCCCTCCCCCTCCCCACTTTGGTGCTTTCCTGCAGTGAAAGCTCTGTAAACACTCTGATCTGGCTTGTATATTCGCTGAAGTGTCATGATTCATTTAAAACACACTTCCTGCCAAGTAGCTCCGTAGCCTCGATATTTCAGTAGCTGCTGACATACTGGCTCTTTCAACTGGAAACACAAGAAGAACTGAACTGTCACCGCATGGTTTGGTTTTTGGTTTTCAAGTGAAATGTTCTCAACAGCTTCTGGATGGATTGCCAATGAAGCTCAGAGCAGATATCTATCATACCTAGAAGATGAATAGAGGAGGTGGAAGTTGTTAGTTATTATGTGAGATATCTCAACATCTACTTCATGGAGTGGCACCAAAACTTATACAGATGCTCATGGTTCCCAGATGATGTATCTGTCGTGGGTTGATTGAATTGAATTGAATTGAATGCCTTTATTGTCATTATACAAAGCACAATGAGATTTAAAGCTTCACCATAAAGTGCACACATTAAAAAGACATAAAATAGACATTAAATAGATAAAAAAATTATGTATGTACAATAAAAGTGAAATGAGGCAGGGAAAATAAGTGACTGTAGTGGTTAGCAGGTAGAGGTAGAGGTAGAGGTAGCCATGGCATTTTAGTGCAAGTATGTTGTACTATAATAGTGCAAAGGTAGATGTCTGAGAGCATGTTATTTGTTGATATGCAAATGGCGGTGTTGAGACATTTTGTAGTGCAGTGACAGATCTTGATTGAGTCTGGATCAGTTTCTTAGTGCAAGCTTGAGTTGAGTATGGTGACGGCTCTTGGGAAGAAACTGTCTCTGAGTCTGAGTGATCAGTTGTGGTCATGTTTTTTCTTCACTAATGGCCCTTTTCCACTGCACGATTTAGTAACGGTACGGTACGGTACGGTACGACTCTACCCGCTTTGTGCCCTTTTCCACTGGGGGCCGGACCTGGGAACCGTTACGATTTTTCGTACCTGTTTCAGAGGTGGTACTAACCGAGCCGAACTGATACTAAATTGTCACGTGAACGGCGCTGTCCACTGATTGGTCGAAGGAGATGTTGTCATACATGCGACGAAGCTCGGGGTCTTTAAATAATCACCCGCGTTAAAGCACAAACACAAACACAGCGAGCCACAGAGCAAACAGCAGCAGCAGTACCGCCTCAATGTCATCCAGTGCCTTCATCGTTGTTGTTTACTTTACTGACTGCGGCATGGGCACATTAGTAGTCGCCTGCAAATTACGTCACGGCAGTGTCGACCCCGCCAACTCCGCCCATTCCAAGTAGTCCGACTAGTACCTCTTGGCAGTGGAAAAGGAACAGGGCCGGTTCTAAAAGTGGGTAGAGTCGTGCCGCGCTAAAGCGTACCGTACCGTACCGTACCGATTCTGCAGTGGAAAAGGGCCATAAGTATCCTGTCATTTCAGATCCTGTCACCCTCATCAGCTCACTCCCCTCACCTGTGCCCTTCCCCGCCCATCTCCACACCTGGTTGCAATCATCATCATCGTTTCCCCTTCATATACAGGCCCCATTTCCACTTGTCCTCTGCCAGATTGTCTAGTGCAGGGGTGTCCAAACTATTCCACAAAGGGCCATGTGGCTGCAGGTTTTCATTCCAACCAACCAAGCAGGAGCACACCAGACTTGATTCATTTAATCAGCTGATCTCAGTCTTCGGACAGCTGATTGGTCAAATGGTGTGCTCTTGATTGGTTGGAATGAAAACCTGCAGCCACATGGCCCTTTGTGGAATAGTTTGGACATGCCTGGTCTAGTGCTTTCATGCCTAACTTTCGAGCGTTACTCTGCCTGTGTCATTCCTGCCCGTCTTGCCTGGTTCCCGGTTTTTGGATTTTTGCCTGCTCCCTTGGATTTGTCCGTCTGCCTGGTTTTGACTCCGATTAAATATCTGTGGACTCTGAAATATCTTCCTTCCCTGCCTTCTGAGCCGTTACAGTATCCTAATGATTTTGGAGATCCTGTGCCTTTTTAATCTAGATGTTTTAGCTAGCTAGATGTTTTAATCTTCTGTCGACTGGATTGCCATGAAAAGTTTCCCTCAGCGTGACTTGTATTAACCGTCACCATCAGGTCAGGATTTGGATCTGTCCAATACTTTTGGTTGACCTTCCCTTTAGTCTCAGCTGGACTTCCTGTTTGGTGCTGGTTTATAAATGTTAACATAAAACTAAACTAAGATGGTGAACAAGGTAAACATTATACCTGCTTTACTTCAGCATGTTACTTAACCTTCCTGTCGTCCTCCCGGGTCAAATTGACCCCGTTTTTGTTTTGACTGTTCCTCCCTCCTTCCTTCTTTCTTTCCTCCCTTCCTTCTTTCCTTCCTCCTTCCCCTTTCTCCCTCCCTCCCTCCTTTCCTTCCTTCTTCCTTATTTCCTCCCTCCTTTCCTTCCATCTTCCTCTCTTCTTTCCTGCCTTCCCTCCATTCCTTGTTCCTTCCTTCCTCCCTTCCTTCTTCCTTTTTTCCTCCCTCCTTTCCTTCCTCCTTCCCTGCCTACCTGCCTTCCCTCCTTCCTTCTTCCTTCCTGTCCTTCCTTCCTTCCCTCTTTCCTTCCTTCCTTCCCCCTTTCCTCCCTCCCTCTCTTCCTTCCTTCCTTGACTAGAGGACAACAGGACGGTCAAACAAAAAGCTGTTTAAGGCTTGTTCATTTAATCCTGAGCCCTAAACTTAATTATCTATTGTTTCTGATTCATTTTGAGTTTGTGTAATTTGTCTTTTTTGTTATACCTGGCTATGTTTGATTTCTTTCTGTCTCTCAAAGTCTCTGCAATTAAAGAAATCTTGATCTCAGTCAGATTACATCATTAAGTAAAAAATTAGATCTCATTATCTTCTGATCTGAAATGGTCAAACACTGTTATGTTCTTCTTCAATCAGGAACACACCAGGCTTCAATCATTTAATCAATTGATCTCAGTCTTCAGACAGTCGATTGGTTGAATCATGTGCTTTTGATCGGTTGGAACCAAATAGTCAAAATATTTAAATTACAGCTGACAGTAGTATCTCTAACAGGCTTCTACACTTTCCTAGTCTGCCCATGTCAGACCGCGTGGCCTTTAGAGAAGCAGGAAACATCCAGAGGAGATGAAGTAAATCCTAAACCTGCATTTGTTATATTGAAATAATTTAGATAATAAAGATCCAATCATGAGATATAATTTGAATATCCTGAGATCCTGAGCTAAAAAGGTAATTATTCAGCTAGTGGGGAAAAAAACTCTTTAACCCTTGTGTCGTCCTCCCGGGTCAAATTGACCCCGTCTTATTCTTCTTTCCTCCCTTCCTTCCTTCCTTCCTTCCGCCTGTACTTCCGCCTGTACTTCCTCCATCCCCCTTTCTTCCCTCCTCCTTTCATTCCCTCCTTCCTCCCTCCTTTCCTTCCTCCCTTCCTTATTCCTCCCTCCCTCCTTCTGTCTTTCTTTCCTCTGTCCTTCTTTCATACCTTCCTTCCTTCTTTCCTTTCCTCCCTTCTTCCTTCCCTCCTTCCTTCCTCCCTCCTTTCCTTCCTTCTTCCTTCTTTCCTTTCCTCCCTTCCTTCCTCCCTCCTTTCCTTCCTTCTTCCTTCCTCTCTTCCTCCCTTCCTCTCTCCTTTCCTTCCTTCTTTCCTTTCTTTTCTTTCCGGAAGGACGACTCGAGGGTTAAAGAAATGAATGTGAACACTGCAGGATTATAATTATTAAGTATGAAAGTTTATTTTTCACCTCAGAAATGAAAACTTCTAAATGAAAAGGGTTCAAGACTTTATAAAGGGCTTTCTACCAGATGTCATTTTCTTCATCAATTAATACAGTGATGTCAAACATGCGGCCCGTGGGCCAGATCCGGCCCACCGAGGGGTCAAATCCGGCCCACTTTCCTTATTCCTCCCTTCCTTCCTTCCTTCTTTTCTTTCCTTTCTTCCTTCCTTCCTTCCTTCCTTCCTTCCATTCTGTCTTCTTTTTCTTCCTTTTTTATTTCCTTCCTGTTTTATTTTCCTTCCGTCTCTCCTTTCTACCTTCCTTCTCTTCCTTCCTCCTTTTCTTTCCTTCCTTCTATCTGTCCTTCCTACCTTTCTTTCTTTCTTTCTTTCTTTCTTCCTTCCTTCCTTCCTTCCTTCCTTCCTTCCTTCCTTCCTTCTTTCCATCTTTCCTTTCTACCTTCCTTCCTCTGTCTTTTCTTTTCTTCCTTCCTTCCATCTTCCATCTTTCCTTCCTCCCTGCCTGCCTTCCTTCCTTTCTTTCTTCCTTCCATCTTTCCTTCCTTCTATCTGTCCTTCCTCCCTTCCTTCCTTCCTTCCTTCCTTCCTTCCTTCCTTCCTTCCTTCCTTCCTTCCTTCTTTTCTTTCCTTTCTTCCTTCCTTCCTTCCTTCCATTCTGTCTTCTTTTTCTTCCTTTTTTATTTCCTTCCTGTTTTATTTTCCTTCCGTCTCTCCTTTCTACCTTCCTTCTCTTCCTTCCTCCTTTTCTTTCCTTCCTTCTATCTGTCCTTCCTCCCTTTCTTTCTTTCTTTCTTTCTTTCTTTCTTTCTTTCTTTCTTCCTTCCTTCCTTCTTTCCATCTTTCCTTTCTACCTTCCTTCCTCTGTCTTTTCTTTTCTTCCTTCCTTCCATCTTCCATCTTTCCTTCCTCCCTGCCTGCCTTCCTTCCTTCCTTTCTTCCTTCCATCTTTACTTCCTTCTATCTGTCCTTCCTCCCTTCCTTCCTTCCTTCCTTCCTTCCTGCCTTCCTTCCTTTTAATGATCCGGCCCACATTTGATTAAATTGGGCAGTATGTGGCCCTTGAATGAAAATGAGTTTGACACCCATCAATTAATAGATATACAGTGTATATTTGCTCAGCTGTGGTGAAGTTGTCCGTTTAGGGTTAGGGTTAGGGTTAGGTTGCTGCTGAAGACAATGAGATGCTGTTGAAAGCTCTGGAAAAAGCTAAGCTAAAATAAAAGAAATGACTTTTTCATAAGATTATTTTGTCATATAGAAGTTTTAATGTTGAGAAAACTCAGTAGTCCTGTTCTGATAAAAAGAAACTGTCTTGATTTGGGATATTAAGTCTATAATATCTGCTTAACTCAATCAATCATTCTGGTTGAATTTGAGCTGCTTTGTCATTATTACTTATTAACCCTCCTGTTGTCCTCGAGCCAAGGAAGGAAGGGAGGAAGAAGGAAGGAAAGGAGGAAGGGAGGAAGGAAAGGAACAGAAAAACATGCAATTTGAGAAACATTAAAACATACAATTAACCCCCCCACCCCCCACCCCCATAATAAAAACAAAGTACAGAAAAATAGAAAGAGAGAAATAAAATGCTAGAATAGAGCATTAAATATAAGATTGCAGCATAAAATAATGATTAGCTTTAAAATCATTAAAAGGACATAGAGTGCAAATGAAAGATTAAAATGTAAAGTGCTTTAAAAGAAAGAGCTCAATCATAAGCACAGGAGAAGAGAAATGTTTTTAACCTGGATTTAAAAATGATTTCAGTTCTGCTGGTAGTTTGTTCCAGTTGTGTAAAAGCTGCTTCATCATGTTTAGTTTGAACTCTGGGCTCAACTATCTGACCTGAGTCAGTAGATCTCAGAGCTCTACTTTAACCCTCCTGTCGTCCTCGAGGAAAGGAGGAAGAAGGAAGGAAAGGAGGGATGAAAGAAGTAAGGGAGGAAAAAGGAAGGAAGGAAGGGAAGAAGAAGGACGGAAAGGAGGGAGGAAAGAAGAAGGAAGGAAAGAAAGGAGGGAGGAAGGAAGGGAGGAAAGGAAAAAAGGAAAGGAAGGAAGGAAGGGGGGAAGGAAGGAGGGAGGGAGGGAGGGAGGGAGAAAGGAAAGAAGGAAGGACAGAAGCAAGGAAGAAAGGGGGATGGAGGAAGGAAAGAAGGAAGGGAGGAAAGAGAGGAAGGACAGAAAGAGAGAAGAAGGGAGGAAGGAAGGAAGGAAGGAAGGAAGGAAGGAAGGAAGGGAGGAAAGAAGGAACAGTAAAAACAGACGGGGTCAATTTGACCCGGGAGGACGACAGGAAGTTTAAAATCTATTCTATAGCTGACTGGGAGCCAGTGTAAAGACTTTAGAACTGGAGTAATGTGCTCTGATCTCTTTGTTCTGGTTAAAACTCGAGCTGCAGCTGTTTAACCCTCGTGTCGTCCTCCCGGGTCAAATTGACCCCATCTTATTCTTCTTTCCTCCCTTCCTTCCTTTCATCTGTACTTCTTCCATCCCCCTTTCTTCCCTCCTTCTTTCTTTCTTTCCCTCCTTCCTCCCTCCTTTCCTTCCTTCTTCCTTCTTTCCTTTCCTTCCTTCCCTCCTTTCCTTCCTTATTCCTTCCTCCCTTCCTTCTTTCCTTCCTCCCTCCTTCTCTCTTTCTTTCTTCCCTCCTTTCCCTTCCTTCCTTCCTCCCTCTCTCCTTCTTTCCTTCCTCCCTCCTTTCCTTCCTTCTTCCTTCTTTCCTTTCCTTCCTTATTCCTTCCTCCCTTCCTTCCTCCCTCCTTTTCTCTTTCTTTCCTCTGTCCTTCTTTCCTTCCTCCCTCCTTCTTTCTTTCTTTCCCTCCTTCCTCCCTCCTTTCCTTCCTTCTTCCTTCTTTCCTTTCCTTCCTTCCCTCCTTTCCTTCCTTATTCCTTCCTCCCTTCCTTCCTCCCTCCTTTTCTCTTTCTTTCCTCTGTCCTTCTTTCCTTCCTCCCTCCTTCTTTCTTTCTTTCCCTCCTTCCTCCCTCCTTTCCTTCCTTCTTCCTTCTTTCCTTTCCTTCCTTCCCTCCTTTCCTTCCTTATTCCTTCCTCCCTTCCTTCTTTCCTTCCTCCCTCCTTCTCTCTTTCTTTCTTCCCTCCTTTCCCTTCCTTCCTTCCTCCCTCTCTCCTTCTTTCCTTCCTCCCTCCTTTCCTTCCTCCCTTCCTTCTTTCCTTCCTCCCTCCTTCTCTCTTTCTTTCCTCTGTCCTTCTTTCCTACCTTTCTTCCTTCCTTCTTTCCTTTCCTCCTTTCTTCCTTCCCTCCTTCCTTCTTCCCTCCTTTCCTTCCTTCTTCCTTTCCTCCCTTCCTTCCTTCCTCCCTCTCTCCTTCTTTCCTTCCTCCCTCCTTTCCTTCCTTCTTCCTTCTTTCCTTTCCTTCCTTCCCTCCTTTCCTTCCTTATTCCTTCCTCCTTCCTTCTTCCTTTCCTCCCTTCATTCCTGCCTCCCTCTCTCCTTCTTTCCTTCCTCCCTCCTTTCCTTCCTTCTTCCTTTCCTCCCTTCCTTCCTTCCTCCCTCTCTCCTTCTTTCCTTCCTCCCTCCTTTCCTTCCTTCTTCCTTCCTCCCTTCCTTCCTTCCTTGACTCGAGGACAACATGAGGGTTAATGCTTTTTTGTGGGAGTCCAGTCAGAAGACCGTTACAGTAGTCGAGTCTACTTGAGATGAAAGCATGAATCAACTTCTCTATTCTACTATGTACCATGTTGTATAGTTACATATAACCCTTTATTTTATTTACTATACTGCTACATTTGGTTTACCTTTTTTACTATTTAATCTGTTACTTCCACAAAAGCCCTTCTAGGTACAGGTGCTATTAACCCTCCTGTCGTCGTCCTCCCGGGTCAAATTGACCCCATCTCTCTTTTGACTGTTCCTTCTTTCCTTCTTTCCTTCCTTCCTCCCTTTTTCTTGAATTTTTCTTTCGTTCTTCCCCTCCTTCCCACTTTCTTTGCTCCCTCCTCCTTCCATATTTCTTGCCTCACTTCCTTCCTTCCATCCATCCATCCTTCCTTGCTTCCTTCCTTTCCTTCCTCCCTCCTTACTCCTTTCCTTCCTTCTCTCCTTACTTCCTTCCTCTTTTAGTCCCTCCCTCCTTACTACCTTCTTTCCTTCTCTCCTTACTTCCTTCTTCTTTTCCTCACTCCCTTCTTTTCTCCCTCCTGTCCTTCCTCCCTCCCTCCTTTCTCCTTTCCTTCCATCCATCCTTCCTTCCTCCCTCCCTCCCTCCTTCTTTCCTTCCTTCCTTCCAACCTCCTTTACTCCCTCCCTCCTTACTCCCTACCTTCCTTCCTTCCTTCCTTCTTTCCTCCCTCCCTTTCTCCCTTCCTCCCTTCCTTCCTTCCTTCCTTCCTTCCTTCCTTCCTCCTGTCCTAAACAAGCTATAAGAATAATACTAATCAACCCACACAAAAGAGATCCCAACCATAAAACCCAACGAGATAACAAGCAACAGGAGGCCCTTTCTTGCTTCCTTCCTTTCCTTCTTTCCTCCCTCCTTACTCCTTTCCTTCCTTCCTTCTCTCCTTACTTCCTTCCTCTTTTAGTCCCTCCCTCCTTACTACCTTCTTTCCTTCTTTCCTTCTCTCCTTACTTCCTTCTTCTTTTCCTCACTCCCTTCTTTTCTCCCTCTTGTCCTTCCTCCCTCCCTTCTTTCTCCTTTCCTTCCATCCATCCATCCTTCCTTCCTCCCTCCTTCCTTACTCCCTTCCTTTTTTCCTTCCTTCCTTCCAACCTCCTTTACTCCCTCCCTCCTTACTCCCTACCTACCTTCCTTCCTTCCTTCCTTCTTTCCTCCCTCCCTTACTCCCTTCCTTCCTTCCTTCCTTCCTCCTGTCCTAAACAAGCTATACAAATAATAATACTAATCAACACACACAAAAGAAATCCCAACCATAAAAACCCAATGAGATAACAAGCAACAGGAGGCCCTTTCTTGCTTCCTTCCTTTCCTTCTTTCCTCCCTCCTTACTCCTTTCCTTCCTTCTCTCCTTACTTCCTTCCTCTTTTAGTCCCTCCCTCCTTACTACCTTCCTTCTTTCCTTCTCTCCTTACTTCCTTCTTCTTTTCCTCACTCCCTTCTTTTCTCCCTCCTGTCCTTCCTCCCTCCCTCCTTTCTCCTTTCTTTCCATCCATCCATCATTCCTTCCTCCCTCCCTTCTTTTCTCCCTCTTGTCCTTCCTCCCTCCCTCCTTTCTCCTTTTCTTCCATCCATCCTTCCTTCCTCCCTCCCTCCCTCCTTACTCCCTTCCTTCCAACCTCCTTTACTCCCTCCCTCCTTACTCCCTACCTTCCTTCCTTCCTTCCTTCCTTCTTTACTCCCTCCCTTTCTCCCTTCCTTCCTTCCTTCCTTCCTTCCTTCCTCCTGTCCTAAACAAGCTATACAAATAATAATACTAATCAACACACACAAAAGAAATCCAAACCATAAAAACCCAATGAGATAACAAGCAACAGGAGGCCCAGTGTTGATGCTAGCTGATCCTAT
This sequence comes from Scomber japonicus, assembly GCF_027409825.1. Lineage (NCBI taxonomy): Eukaryota > Metazoa > Chordata > Actinopteri > Scombriformes > Scombridae > Scomber > Scomber japonicus. The sequence continues at coordinate 4,690,334 of NC_070594.1, read as the reverse complement.
GCAGCACTGTAGATGTCACAGCTGTGTCAAAGCTGCATTTACAAATAGCCGCTACATGATAGCAGCATATTTTTAGATACTTCCAATCATAAAATCCCCCCCCCCACACACACACACACACACACACACCAGACACAGCACATCAGAGAGAGTATGTGTGCAAAACAAACCATGACATGACATGATGAGTACCTGGCTGCTACTACAACCACACAACATGGCGAACAATGAATTAGTCAAACTTATTAAAATAAAAAGATAGTTTACCTTCTACTGTTTCAGTCATTGTTTCAAATTATAAATCCCAGCAGTTAATCCTTTTTCAGTGCAGATTAAGTTTCCATGAAAATGTATATTTAAAAGGTAGATCCTCAACTCCTCGGCGCGCGATTCAATCCAAATGTTTAAATCCAATCTCAATCCGGCAACGTCATGTGAATCACTGGTGCTGCAGATATGTTGAAAACTCAGCTGGTAACACTACACCTCTTTGTGCATTCTTAAAACTTTAAATCTGCACTTTTCTTTTCTTTTCTTTTTTCTTTTTTTTGTTCCAGAAGTCAAAAACTCTTTAAAAGATTTGCAAGGTGTAAGGTCCGGAAAACTGACTTCTGACCCAGTGGATGAGGCTGGGGAGGTGGACAGAGACCAAGTTAAGGTGGTCGGTGTCTTTACCCTTTGCCTGGTTGGGGCTGAAGTTGCAGATAGAGCCCCCCCCCCCCCCCTCCCCTTCTTCCTCAAACTGGCTCTGACAGAATTAGATCTACCACTGGGGGACTGACGGACGATGGAAAGGAATCAAGAGAAGAGAGAGATTGGGAGGAAGGTAACTTTACCCCACCAGCCACTGTAAAGCTTCTACAGTCACCTGAGTACAGTGTGAACCACTTAAAAATCAATTAAATCTAAAGAAAAAATCAATCTTATTAGTTTTTGATTCTTGTAAAATTATAAAAGTGTGAATCTAATTAGATACAGTTACATTCACGTCATGTTTCTGAGCCTCAGGCCTTGAGTTATTCTTAGAGCGGCTCGCTGCTGCTGGTATTCTGCTTCGCCTTTTTAGGCCAGAGGCGTGACCTTAACACCCCATACCCCCCCCCCCCCAGTCCCCCCCTCCCATGTTAACTAATCCCCCTTCCTCCAGACCTCCACTGCTCAGTGCAGAGCTGTCATCAAGTGGAGAGAAAGAGAGAGGGGAAGATCAGAGTGGCTGAAGTGTTGGTGGTATTCTCCAAGTTTACTCAAAGTTGTGGCTGATCTTGTTGTCAAGGCATTACAAGCTTACAACACAAGTCCAGGTTTGTTCATTTATAGAAGAAGTAAATACATAGTTTAAGACCGTGTAAAGTAAGAATAAATATGTGTTCTGAGTTTTGACATACCACCAAGTGTGTTCTTAACCACCCTGCCAAATTTGAATGATTAAAAAAATCGCCAAATATATGAAATTAAAAAATTAAAAAGTTCAGCCACAGCCTCTTTCTCTGCTACCAAACGCTGTGGGCGTGGCCGCCGAGTCCTCTGAAGCCCCGCCCCCTACCAAGTGTCACCTGTCAATCAAAGTCACCACCTCTACCGGAAACATGGACGCTACGTCTGAGAGCTTTCTGCTGCTAGCTCGGAAGCTAACTCGGCTGCTAGCTCGGCGGCTAACTCGGTGGCTAACTCAGCTGCTAGCTCGGCGGCAACTCGGCGGCTAACTCGGCTGCTAGCTCGGCAGCTAACTCAGCTAACTGGCTAACTGTAGACTGTAGTAGTAGTAGTGTGTGCTGAATGTATTCATACCTCTACAGCAGCAGGGGCGGGTTTATGCTAATCACTAAATCCTGAACACAGAAATCTTGAAACACAGTTTGTGAAGCCTAGCTCCACAATTCAAATCTAAATGGTTGAAATGCTTTTTACACCTTTTTTAGAAATACATTTATGACCTATTTAATGTGTTTAGAAGAACATATGTGTAGTGAAGCTTACATCTTAATTCTTTATAAGACCATGACTTTATTTTCTAATGGCAATTCTCATTTGTATTAAACAGGCAGCCCACACAGACAAAAACTCAGATATATTCATTTTTATTTATTCTTTGTGAAGGACAAGGTTTACTCAGCATTTTTAATCAGCACAAAAAAGCAGCATTCATTATTTTACAGATGTGTTTGGGCTTCATTTACAACATATATCCGAAAGCTTGATGGTAATGTTACCCACAGACTCATAACATAAACATGCACATTTAAAAAAAAAACACACATTTTCTGCAGTGACCGTTAAACTTGACTCTGCAGTCTCATTAACTTTCATGTCGTCCTCCCGTCTGTTTTGACTCTTCCTTCCTTCCTTCCTTCCTCCCTCCCTACTTCTCTCTTTCCTCCCTTCCTTCTTTCCTTCCTCCATCCCCATTTCTTCCTTGATTCTGTCCTTTCTCCCTCCCTCCCTTCCTTCCTTCCTTCCACCTTTCCTTCCTTTCTTCTTCCTCCCTTCCTTCCTCCCCCCTTCCTTCCTTCCTTCTTCCTTTCCATCCTTCTTCCTCCCATCCTTCCTTCCTTCTTCCTTCCTCCCTCTTTTCCTTCCTTCTTCCCTTCTTCCCTCCCTCCCTCCTTTCCTTCATTCCTTCTTCCTCCCTTCCATCCTTCCTCCCCCTCCTTTCCTTCCTTCTCCCCTTCTTCCCTCCCACCTTTCCTTCCTTCCTTCTTCCTCCCTCCTTTCCTTCCTTCTTCCTTCCTCCCTCTTTTCCTTCCTTCTTCCCTTCTTCCCTCCCTCCCTCCCTCCTTTCCTTCATTCCTTCTTCCTCCCTTCCATCCTTCCTTCCTCCCATCCTTCCTTCCTTCTTCCTCCCTCCCTTCCTTGACTCGAGGACAACAGGAGGGTTAAGCCAGCTCACTTTTTTAACTTTTATCATCAAAATCTGTAATTCATCATTTCCTTGAGCTGCAGTTACATCATCGTCATCAAAAGCCAAAAAACAAATGCATCAACCTTCACAACTTATAACAATGATAACATTAATAGCATCCTTCTATCATTCATCTCGTTGTAGATGATTGAATACATAGGTAGTCCATATTTTCTTTTAATCAAACATTAATTACTTTGAACTTTATTCCTTCTGTTGTGCCAAACTATTGACAGGCCTCACAGATGTTCTTAAGTCTTCTTACCATAAATGACTGCCACAGTGACCGCCGTTACTATCACTGCTAATACTACTAGTGAAGTAATAAGGCATGTCCGATCGTTGCACCCTAAAATGAAGAAATGAAGAGCAATGAGTCATCTGGTATCATTAATAATTATTTTATTTACATTTAGAATAATATCAATGTGATGATTATATTTATAAAGAAAGGAGATTCTATTATAATCCCTTTTTATTAACCAAGTTTCAGATCATATTGAACTGCATACATGTCTGAAAGCATGTGACCCAGTAATAGTAAAATGTATTGTTGTGTGCCAGGACTACAGCCTCTCCTCTTCCTCTCTCTCTCTCCTCTCCTTCCTCTCTCTCCTTCCTCTATCCTTCCTTTCTCTCCTCTATCCTTCCTCTCTCTCCTTCCTCTATCCTTCCTCTCTCTCCTCTCAACCCAACCGGTCGAGGCAGATGTCCGCCCACTTCTGAGTCTGGTTCTGCCTGAGGTTACTTCCTGTTAAAAGGGAGTTTTTTTTTGCCATTGTTGCTCATGTGGGAATGTTGGGTCTCTTTAAAGTTAAAACCTAAAGAGTAGAGTTTAGAACCTGCTCTATGTGGAAAGTGCCTTGAGATAACTCTGTTGTGATTTGGCGCTATACAAATAAAGATTGATTGAGATTGAAATGATTTTTCATAAAGTAAGACACATGTTCAGTGTGTTCTTCTCAGTCAACAAAATCTTACTTGTTTACATCAAACATTCCTTTAACATACCAAAGACATAAGTGGTGTGTAAATGTCCTAAATTTAACGTTAGCTTGTTTTTGGAGCATGCAGATTAGTTTACAACAGCTGTGCTAACTATAAAACTACTAAAGATTCTATTATAATCCCTTTATTAACCAAGTTTCATATTGAACTGCATACATGTCTGAAAGCATGTGACCCAGTAATAGTAAAATGTATTGTTTTTTTAAAGTGCGATGGCCAGGACTACAGCCATTATGGGTTCTCACAAATAAAAAAAATCAAACTTATTTAAATCTTAATTTTCAATGATGCCAAAGTAGCTGTAGATGGTAAATGGACTGTACTTATATAGCGCCTTTCTAGTCTTTACGACCACTCAAAGCGCTTTACATTACATCTCATTCACTGATGGCTACCACGCAGGGTAGCTCCATTCTCCAACTCTAAGCATTCATTCTCATTCACAGGAGCAATTTGGGGTTAAGTGTCTTGCCCAAGGACACATCGACATGTGGACAAGAGGAGCTGGGAATCAAACCGCCTATCTTCCAATTGGAGAACGACCGCTCTACTGCCTGAGCCACAGCCGCCTGTAGATCCCACGTAAGATCCTATGTAAGTAGGATCCTACGTATTTCCTATGTAAGTAGCTGTAGGCCATATTAAAGTAGCTGTAGATCTTATTTTTAAATCGGTCCTTGATGAGTATGAGTGTCAGTGTCAGTGTTCCAAGGCACAGCAGAGAAACTGAAAGCAAGTTTACCAAATTCAGTGTTAGTCCGGGGAACGTTGAGCACTTAAACAATCACTTGAACATGTTGAATCGTTACTATGAGTACCAACTGAATAAAGTGTTGATGTATGATGGTATGTTGCCTTTCAACTAACAAAACTATTGATTTGAACTTACCACCGCTGCTTCTGGCTCTGTTAATCAAGCTCATCCCGGGGAGCTGAGAATAAAAAAAGACACAAATAAAGAAAAAATCTGTAAATAATAATAGTAGAAAAATCCAACTCTTCCACAATTATTCTTATAACTCTGTATTCACATTATGGAAAAACAATCTACAGTATTTGTAAATTCCATAGTGCTCAACAAGTGAAAGTATTTCTATAAAAACCTCCAGCCATCAGATCACTAAACAGTTTTCTTTTTTCTGAAGGCTGATATTTCACCCAGCAAACATTTTCAATTTGGTCTCAATATGATTTATATTTGTTACTGTACAGTTATTAGGGCTGGGTATCGTTACTCGAAATACATCGATACCAAGTAGTATCGAAACGTCTTCCTCCAAACGATACCTAGAGCACCGAGAGCTAGAACATATGACTATTTACGGACTTTCTCACAGGCAATCAACTCAAGCATTCTGCGACTTAATGTGACATGTGATTGGCCCATTGCCACAGCAGCTACGACCCGTCTGTGGTGGTGAAGTCGTGGTGAATTTGATGCCACCTAAACGCTCTAAAGTGAGTCTACACTACACGCCTGTTACACCAGATAAAAGACAGAGCACTAAATGTGTAATGGGTATCTAATGAAGTACTCATTTGGTATCGGTATCACTTTAACCCTCCTGTTGTGCTCCCGGGTCAAATTGACCCATCTGTTTTGACTCTTCCTTCCTTCCCTCCTTCCTTCCTCCTTTCCCCCTCCTTTCTTTCTTCCTTCCTTCCTCCCTCCTTCCTACCTTCTTTCCTTCCTCCCTTCCTTCTCTCCTCTGTCCTTCTTTCCTTCCTTCCTCCCACCCTCCTACCTTATTTCCTCCCACCCTCCTACCTTCCTTCTTTACTTACTTCTTTCCTCAGTCCTTCCTTCCTTCCTTATTTCCTTTCCTCCCTTCCTTCCTTCCTCCATCCCCCTTTCTTCCTTCCCTCCTTCCTCCCTCCCTCCCTCCCTCCCTCCCTCCCTCCTTTCCTTATTTCCTTGACTCGAACACAACAGGAGGGTTAAGGGTACTTGGATCGACACTAGTATCGTAATTATTTAAACGATACTCAGCCCTAACAGTTATATACATAAACACTTCTTATGAATTTGTTTTCCATCTTTAATCGCAGGGCTACAAAGGGCCAGTAAAATAAATCTAAACTTTCATCATACAAACATTGGCACAGGACCAAAAACACACAAAGCATGACACTCTTTCTCTATTAGCATGACTGTGTACTCAAACTCGACCATTTTTTAGTAATATGACAATATCAGTGCCACTTGGATGATTGTGTTTAAATACGGTGAGTAAATATAATCAGTACCTGGGCTCGAGAACCGACCAGAAACTTCTGGATCTCATCCCACGCGATTTCATTGCGTTTACAGTCCAGGAACTTTTTCTCATAGAAGAAAATGTCCACGGTGAGACGGACTTTCTGGTCATTCACCTGTCTCCTGCTTTCAGCCACAACGGCATCTTTATTGAAAGTGTGATGCATCACCACCAGAATCGCTGGTTTAGGAGCTGTAAACACAAGATGACAACAGAAACAGGATTACTTTCATCATATCTGACGCTTGGCTCTAAACCAACAAAGAACTGATCTACTAACAAGTATTGTGTATGCATCTAAAGCCTGATATATCTCATTCTTCTGTTGTTGTTGTTGTCCATGACATGTTGCTTCATTATGAAGAGTTTGGTCAGTAGTAGAGAGTAGTTCTGTTTAAGACACCACTAGCTTGTGTTATCATAACCACCAAAAGGGAGGAGGCAAGCTGGAGGTCAGGAGCAGATAGGCAGTGATCTGGCCAATCACTGCCGGCCCACCAACTGGAGAGTGTAGTGGTTGAGGGCAGAAACACTCAATGAAGGTTGGACACCACCTGACGATATCTGTTCCTGACTGAAGGCTACAGTTACCAAAACATTGGTAACAAAAAAGTGCACTTAGTTGTGTGTATATCTCAACTCAAGTTGTTGTTGCTGTGGTCCATGACATGTTGCTTCATTATGAAGAGTTTGGTAATGTTAGATTGTTTAGAAACGGCTCCAAAGACTAATTACAGTGATCATGTTTTCAGTCTCCAGAGAGTAGTTCTGTGTAAGACGCCACTAGCTTGTGTTATCATAATCACTTTACTTTGTACTATCCCAGATAGCATGCGAATGTGGGCCACTTGAGGCAATGATCCGGCACTGTAGGCATTCTTCTGGCCCGGACAAAACAGACGTGAACCTAAACTGGCCCATGTAGTAAATGCTACATTTGGGCCAAATATCACAAAACGAATATGGCCCATCTAATCCGGATGTGAGCCTAAAGAGGCCCACATATAAGGAAACATACTTGGCCCACTTTTGTTGAAACATATTTGGGCCAGTCTTGGCCGAACTGGTTTATTTGGTGTGTTTTTGGTTGACATCTGGCATTGTGATGGCTTGGTTATGGCCCACTTTTGGCAAACATGAGCGGACCGCCCAAGTGCCATCATTCCATGCTGTATGTGGGCCGGATGAACATGTCAGGTGTGGGCCAGATATGGGCCAAAAGAATTTTGCTATCTGGGTATGCTGTACATTTTACATTTCTCAAAAACATTAGTAGAAAGCATTAGAGGGTTAGGGTTAGTCTTAGTCTTTGGAGCTGCTTCTAAACAAACTACTGTGTCCATAAATCTTTGTGGAAAAGGAATATGCCAATATAGTAGTTTTTGGACACCAGTAGAAGTTAACAGCACAGAGGAGTAAGATATATCAGGCTTTGGATACACACACAATCAATTCATTTTTGGTCATTGACTGTACAAAAACAAACATTATGTTAAGTTTTTTCATGGAGCAAAATAATTCACTCCTACACTGAATTTCATGAAAATTTCTGTATTCTCTTAAGTGGGAATTCTTACCAGGCATGCTTTCCAAGGCCTCGCTGATGTTCGTTCCAACTCGTGAAACAGCCGGACAGATTATCAGGAGATAGTCACAATCCTCAGGACGATGCACCTGAGTTTGTCCAATGCCTTTAAACTTTTTAACCAAGTCTAAATGAGCCCCGTTTGTTTTTCCTGCCTCATAAACATAGAACTTTCTCCCTAAGGCTAAAGAGACAGAAGAATGAGGTTATTCAACTGTAACATAAAGAGAAACCAGCTGAGAAAAAAACTGAAATTACGTACATTCAACTCTTTCACATTCAAAACCTTTACGTATAATATTTTCATAGTATAGGTAAAGGTGGTCAATACATGAATGAACAAATCAAAACTCATTCAAAACCTGAATCAGTGGCTTTTTGTATCAGAGGTCTCTTTCCTGATTAATCAGTCAACTTGGCAAACAGTAACACTTTTCTAAACACACAAAGAGCTTCACACATGCAAGATTAAAACAAATATAACAAAGAGAAACACACTAAACTGAAATGAAGCAACGCACGAGAACATGAAGAGAGGTCTATAAAAAGATGTGCCGATATAAATGGGTTTTAAGCTTAGTTTAAAAGCAGATCTAATAGAGTCAGAGTAAAGGCTACAAATGTGAGTCACCTTTTGTTTTATGGTTAGTGTGGGGCAGTGGTGTGCACAAGGGGGGGGCAGGGCGGTGGCCCCCCCCTCATGTCCCAATTGTTGAAAAACGCGCGCTAAAGTGCCCTCTTGGGAGCCAAAACGCGTGCTAAAGTGCCCTCTTGGGAGCCAAAACGCATGCTAAGGTGCCCTCTTGGGAGCCAAAACGCATGCTAAGGTGCCCTCCTGGGAGCCAAAACGCGTGCTAAGGTGCCCTCTTGGGAGCCATAACGAGTGCTAAGGTGCCCTCCTGGGAGCCAAAACGCGTGCTAAGGTGCCCTCTTGGGAGCCAAAACACGTGCTAAGGTGCCCTCTTTGGAGCCAAAACGCGTGCTAAGGTGCCCTCTTGGGAGCCAAAACACGTGCTAAGGTGCCCTCTTGGGAGCCAAAACGCATGCTAAGGTGCCCTCTTGGGAGCCAAAACGCGTGCTAAACTGCGCTCTTGGGAGTCAAAACGCGTGCTAAGGTGCCCTCTTGGGAGCCAAAACGCATGCTAAGGTGGCCTCTTGGGAGCTAAAACGCGTGCTAAGCTGCCCTCTTCGGAGCCAAAACGCGTGCTAAGGTGCCCTCTTCGGAGCCAAAACGCGTGCTAAGGTGCCCTCTTTGGAGCCAGAACGCGTGCTAAGGTGCCCTCTTGGGAGCTTAAATGCGTGCTAAGGTGCCCTCTTCGGAGCCAAAACGCCTGCTAAGGTGCCCTCTTGGGAGCTTAAATGCGTGCTAAGGTGCCCTCTTGGGAGCCAACACACGTGCTAAGGTGCCCTCTTGGGAGCCAAAACGCCTGCTAAGGTGCCCTCTTGGGAGCTTAAATGCGTGCTAAGGTGCCCTCTTTGGAGCCAAAACGCGTGCTAAAGTGCCCTCTTTGGAGCCAAAACGCCTGCTAAGGTGCCCTCTTGGGAGCTTAAATGCGTGCTAAAGTGCCCTCTTGGTAGCCAGAACGCATGCTAAGGTGGCTTTGTGGGAGCCAAAACGCGTGCTAAGGTGCCCTCTTCGAAAAGGGGTAATACAACTGGTTCTGGTTAGAAGTCTGGCTGCTGCCTTTTGGACTCACTACAAACATTTTGGAGCAGACTGACTGAGGCACGTGTAGAAGGAGCTACAGTAGTCCAGCTGAGAGAAAATGAATGCGTGGATTCATCTAGATCAGCAGTACAGGTCAACAGGTCAATATAGTTCAATATTTCTTCCTGCTTTCCTTCCTTCTTCCTCCCTTCCTTCAGCCTTCTTTTCCTCCCTCCTTTCCGTCCTTCTTCCTCCCTTCCTTCTGCCTTCCTTTCCTCCCTCCTTTCCGTCCTTCTTCCTCCCTTCCTTCCTTCCTCACCCCGTCCTATCCTTCCTTCTTCCTGCTTTCCTTCCTTCTTCCTCCCTTCCTTCAGCCCTCCTTCCTTCCCTCCTTCCTTCATCCCTCCTTTCCTCCCTCCTTTCCTTCCTTCTTCCTCCCTCCCTTCCTCTTTCCTCTGTCCTTCTTTCCTTCCTTGCTCCCTTCCTCTTTTCCTGTCTCCGTCCTTCATTCTTTCCTTTCCTCCCTTTCTTCCTCCCTCCTTTCCTTCCTTCCTTCCTTCCTTCCTTCCCCCCTCCTTTCCTTCATTCCTCCCTCCTTTCCTTCCTTCTTCCTCCCTTCCTTCCTTGACTCAAAGACAACAGGAGGGTTAAAACAGAGCTTCTACAGATCTAGTTTTGAACTTCACTGAAAGATATAGTTTAATTCTGTAAAAGGACTAAATATAAAATGACACGTGTTGACCAACAGTAATAAGTAAGTTTAACTGCTTTAGCTGGTTTTGGCCACATGATGGCAGCAGAAACGAGCTGGAAACACAACAGTGACACAGGCTACAACAGGGGAGTCAAACTCATTTTCATTCAAGGGCCAGACCAATAAAAAGATGGAAGGAAAGAAGGAAGGAAGGGAGGAAAAGGGATTAGGAATGAAGGAAGGGAGGAAAAGGGATTAGGAAGGTAAGGAAGGAGGGAAGGGAAGACAAAAGGAAGGAAGGAAGGAAGGAAGGAAAGAAAAGGGATTAGGAAAGGGAGGGAGGGAGGGAGGAAGGAAGGAAGGGAAGGAAGGAAGGAAGGGAAGAAAGGAAAAGAATACAAGGAAGGAAGGGAAGAAAGGAAAAGAATACAAGGAAGGAAGGAAGGGAGAGAAGAAAGGAAAAGAAGATGAAGGAAAGATGGAAGGAAGGAAGGAAGGAAGGAAGGAAGGATGGAGCAAAGGAAACAAAGAAGGAAAGAAGTAAGAAAGGAAGAAAGGAAAAGAATACAAGGAAGGAAGGAAGGGAAGAAAAAGGAAAAGAAGATGAAGGAAAGATGGAAGGAAGGAAGGACAAAAGGAAGGAAGGAAAGAAGGAAGAAAGGGAGGAAGGAAAGAAGGACAGATGACAGGAGGGTAGGAAGGAAAGTGGGCCGGATTGGACGCCTTGACGGGCCGGTTCTGGCCCACGGGCCTCATGTTTGACATCCCTGCCTTACAACAACTGCTTATTCACACATTAAACAAACACAGAGCAGGTTTTACACTCATGTTGAGTCCTTCCATCTGTGCTTCCTCTCTCCTTCTCCCTTTCTTCCTTCCTTCTTTCCTCCCACCCTCCTACCTTCTTTCCTTCCTTACTTCTTTCCTCCATCGTTCCTTCCTTCCTTCCTCCATCCTTTCCTCCCTCCCTTCCTTCCTTCCTTCCTTCCATCTGTGCTTCCTCTCTCCTTCTCCCTTTCTTCCTTCCTTTTGTCCTTCCTCCCTCCTACCTTCCTCTCTTTCTTCTTCTCTCCTTCTTTCCTCCTTCCCTCCTACCTTCTTTCCTTCCTTACTTCTTTCCTTCCTTCCTCCCTCCCTCCTACCTTCTTTCCTCCCTCTCCCTCCTTCCTTTCAGAAAATAAAACTGCTCGGATCAGAAAAGGGGAAGTTGTTGGCCCTAAAAACCAACGTAGTGTGTTTAAAGATGATCTCTGTAAAGCTGACAGGAACTGCAGACTGCACTGTTGTTAATCATACAAGTGCTCAATTATTTATATATACTTAATTATACAACAATATTCATTATAGAAGCGTTAAATTGAACTTTTTGTAATTATAACTAAATGTAACTATTGTCTATGGTTGTGAGTTGTGAGTCATTTACAGTATCAGTCAAAAGTTTGGACACACTTCCCCAGAATGAGAACGTGTTTCCAAGCTCATAAACTTTATAAATATAATAAACTCTTATTCTCACCGGCTGCTCCCTGGTCTGCCATGCCTCTGAAAAAGAGAACAAAAACAGAGATGAACATTCAGTCAAAGTCATTTAACAAAACTTGACTTAAACTAAACAAGTAAAGCAGGTGTATGTGCGTCACAAACACTTTAGTCACAGCTTATCTGTTCAAGCTAGCGCTGACCCATAAAACTCACAGTTAGAAATACCTTAGAGGGCTATAACCTCTACGACTCGGCATGGTAGACATCCAGTAGTTCACAGATTCACAGGAGTAGTTCACATGAATTATTTAAAATGTTTACTTACATAGATCGATAATTGCTTTGTGGAGTCTCTGGCATGTCTCTCTCTCACACTTCAGTGCCTCTCGCTCCTCCCTGTTGCTAGTTTCACTTTTAATTTTTTGGGTCAGACTACGTGTTGTCTTACCACGGCGACAGAGGAAGTGGAGGAACCAGATACGTGACTTTGTCAGTGTTTTGCAACAGAGCAGAACTAAACACGGTATCAGTGGTTTGTATTTACAGCAGAGATAACAGTGGTTCATTGCAGCAGGTGCAATAAACATGCATGGACAGTCATTAAGTTCAAGGGTTATATCTGATTCCTCTGATTACCACTAACTTCAATATGTTGATAATAGGATGGCATTAAAGTTTACCTTAACCCTTTATAGGACACTCATTGAAAGGAAGGAAGGAAAGAAGGAAGGAGGGAAGGGAGGGAAGGAAGGAGGGAGGAAGGAAAGGAAGGGAGGACAGAGGAAAGAAGAAAGGAAGGTAGGGGGGAGGAAAGAAAGAGAGAAGGAGGGAGGGAGGAAGGGAAGAAAGAAGGAAGGAAGGAAGGAAGGAAGGAAGAAGAAAGGGGGATGGAGGAAGGAAAGAAGGAAGGGATGAGAGAAGGAGGGAGGGAGGAGGAATAGATGGAAGGAAGGAAGGAAGGAAGGAAAGAAAGGAAGGAAGGACGGAGGAAGGAAAGAAGGAAGGGAGGAGAGAAAGAGGGAGGGAGGAAGGACAGATGGAAGGACGGAGGAAATAAGGAACGAGGGAGGGAGAAAGGAAAATAGGAAGGGAAGAAAGAAGGCAGGGAGGAAGGAAAGGAAGGAAGGAAGGAAAGAAGGAAGGAAGGATATTTTGGGATATTTACAGAAGTTACCAAATATAATTATTTGCCCGATAAAGGGTTAAGGTCAAATATATTGGGCATTTTCAGGTATTTTTTGTGGATGAATATGATATTTCTATGACATTTATAGACAAGAACTTGCTTTACATGCATTGTGTCTGTGTTGCCTGTTTAATTATTACCTGACAATGTTGTAAAATGGACTATGTGCTCAGATCTATCACTCCTGAGAAACCTATCGGACTCTTATAGGAGCAGAGTGTAGGATTTAGTGACATCTAGTGGTGAGGATAACTGCATTATTTAAAATCTTATTTGACAGATAAGATGAAAAATAGCCTCTTTGCCAGGTCTGGCACATTCACAGCAAGCAGTGTTTATTAATATGCACAGTCCCTGTTAAAAGGAACATATCATGCACATTGACAGGTCTATACTTTGGACTACTGGAATATATTTGCAGGATTTACTTTGCAATTAGCTTATGTGCCATCCTTCCTGAGACTGTGCCCCTGCCTGCCCCCCCCCCCAAATCACAAATGCTCTAGATCCACCCCCCTTTACTTCATACTCTTCATATATGAGTGTAGGTGGTGAAGATGTGCTGGTGAGGTGAATAGAGAAGGCAGACTTTAGCCACCGCAGTGTTTCCAGTGACAGTCATGTGGAGGAAAATAGTAGAGTAGAGAGAGAGAGAGAGAGAGAGAGAGAGAGAGAGAGAGAGAGAGAGAGAGAGAGAGAGAGAGAGAGAGAGAGAGAGAGAGAGAGAGAGAGAGAGAGAGAGAGAGAGAGAGAGAGAGAGAGAGAGAGAGAGAGAGAGGATCATGTGAAGCGAATGACACATGTTGACTCTGCAGTTAAAGGCGGTGGTGGTTTTAAAAGAGGAAGTAAATGCAAGAACCGGAAGTTGGACAGGATGTGCATGTCTTCCACTTGAACTCTGTTGCAGACATAAAAAAAAAACAAACATCCCAGTCAGTATAAAGTCTAACATGCAGTACATATATTACACACAACAGCTGCAGCATTATCGCAGAAGAATAGAAATGATTTGAATGTTGTTGGCTGCAAGTTAGATTTAAGGGTCATTTGGTTTTGCTTGTTTACACTAGTAAAGTAAAGTCTGTGTAAAGTAAGAATAAATATGTGTTCTGAGTTTGACATACCACAGACAAGTGTGTTGTTAACCACCCTGCCAAATATGAATGATTAAAAAAATCCCTAAATATATGAAATTAGGCTTCAAAGTTGTGTAAAAATCAGCCTCTTTCTCTGCTCCCAAACGCTGTGGGCGTGGCCGCCGAGTCCGCTGAAGCCCCGCCCCCTACCAAGTGTCACCTGTCAATCAAAGTGACCACCTCTACCAGAAACATGGACGCTACGTCTGAGAGCTTTCTGCTGCTAACTCAGCTACTAGCTCAGCGGCTAACTCAGCTAACTGGCTAACTGTAGACTGTAGTAGTAGTAGTGTGTGCTGAATGTATTTCTACCTCTACAGCAGCAGGGGCGGGTTTATGCTAATCACTAAATCCTGAACACAGAAATGTTGAAACACAGTTTGTGAAGCCTAGCTCCACAATTCAAATCTAAATGGTTGAAATGCTTTTTTACACCTTTTTTAGAAATACATTTATGACCTATTTAATGTGTTTAGAAGAAAATGTCTGAATTCACTTTACACGGTCTTTAAGGACTTTCTTACATTCATACTTAGCTTATTGTGTTGCATATTTGAGACCTTTTTTCTTTATCCCTGCTTTTGCTTTTCGTCTCTGCATTTGGTTCCACCTGCTCCGCCACTGTGACACCAACATCCCTCGAGTTTTTGGACGCAATACTTGACAACCAACGCGAGACATAACTCAGTGATGCTTTACATGCTGTAGCCATCAAAGTGAAAATTCGCTGCTTGAGCCTCTGTGAAAAACATCAAGCAGTAAATGGGTCATTGCAGCCGTAGTTAATATGAGCAGAGAGGTGTATGAGAAGGAAGCGTAACACACCCAGAGGTGTACGAGCTAAGTCTTAGAACAGATTAAAAGCTCCTCAACAAGAAAGAGTCCCTTCAACAACATGAAAACATCCAATTAACACCACTAATGAGGCTCCCACTGGACACAATCGTGCAGTTTCCAATTGATTACATGCAACAAGCCTGCTTTAACCCTCCTGTTGGCCTTGAGTCAAGGGAGGGAAGGAAGGAAGGGATGGAGGAAGGAAGGAAGGAGGAAGGAAGGGAGGAAGGAAGGGAGGAAAGGAGGAAGGGAGGGAGGAAGGGAGGAAGAAGGAAGGAAAGGAGGAAGGAAGTGAGGATGGAATGGAGGAAGAAGGAAGGAAAGGAGGAAGGAAGGGAGGAAAGAAAGAGAGAAGGAGTTAGGAAGGAAGGAAGGAAGGAAGGAAGGAAAAGAGGAAGAAGGGAGGAAAGAAGGAAGGAAGGAAGGAAGGGAGGAAAGAAAGAGAGAAGGAGTTAGGAAGGGAGGAAGAAGGAAGGGAGGAAGGGAGGAAGACAGAAGGAAGGGAGGAAGATGGAAGGAAAGGAGGAAGAAGGAAGGAAGGGAGGGAGGAAAGAAGGAAGGAAGGAAGGAGGAAAGAAGGAAGGAAGGAAGGGAGGAAGACGGAAGGAAAGGAGGAAGATGGAAGGAAAGAAGGAAGAAGGAAGGAAAGGAGGAAGGAAGGGAGGAAAGAAAGAGAGAAGGAGTTAGGAAGGAAGGGAGGAAGGGAGGAAGACGGAAGGAAAGGAGGAAGAAGGAAGGAAAGAAAGAAGGAGGGAGGGAGGAAGGACAGACAAAGGAACAGTCAAACCAGACGGGGTCAATTTGACCCGGGAGGACGACACAAGGGTTAAGAGTGATGATCCAAGGACATTAACAGTCATTTATTGGTATACAACATACACTCACTCATGCTTATGGAGTCCGAGGCCTGGAGATGTAGGAGTCTCGATGCATGCAGCACATTTCTCTTATGAATTTTACATGCTGAGACTAAAACACCCTGTGAGATCAAACAAACAGACACTCATGAAGGCTGCAAAGAGGCTCAAGGAGATGAAACACCACCAAAAACCCAGTGAGGTGCCAGACAGAAAAAAAAACCCCAACACAACAGTTTCCAATTCGATGATGCATGCTGTGAAACGACTGAGGAGACAAATAACAAACCTGATTCTGGTTGTCCACTGCTGCTGCTGTAAATATCCCAAAATATCCTTCCTTCCTTCCTTCCTTCTTTCTTTCCTTCCTTTCCTTCCTTCCTCCCTTCCTTCCTTCCTTCTTTCTTTCCTTCCTCCGTCCTTCCTTCCTTCCTGCCTTCTTTCTTTCTTTCTTTCTTTCTTTCTTTCTTTCCTTCTTTCTTTCTTTCTTTCTTTCCTTCCTTCCTTCCTTCCTTTCCTCCCTTTCCTTCCTTCCTGCCTTCTTTCTTCCCTTCCTCTTTTCCTTTCTCCCTTCCTTCTTTCCTTCCTCCGTCCTTCCTTCCTTCCTGCCTTCTTTCTTCCCTTCCTCTTTTCCTTTCTCCCTTCCTTCTTTCCTTCCTCTGTCCTTCCTTCCTTCCTTTCCTTCCTCCCTGCCTTCTTTCTTCTTTTCCTTCCTCTTTTCCTTTCTTCCTTTCCTTCTTTCCTTCTTCCTTCCTTTCCTTCTTTCCTTCCTTTCCTTCTTTCCTTCTTTCTTTCCTTCTTTCCTGCCTTCCTTCCTTTCCTTCTTGCCTTCTTTCTTCCCTTCCTCTTGTCCTTTCTTCCTTTCTTCCTTTCCTTCTTTCCTTCTTTCTTTCCTTCCTTCCTTCCTTCCTTCCTTCCTTCCTTCCATCTTTCCTTCCTTCCTTCCTTCCTTCCTTCCTTCCTTCTTTGCTTCCTTCCTTCCTTCCTTCCTTCCTTCCTTCCTTCCTTCCTTCTTTCCTCCGTCCAGCCTTCCTTTCCTTACTCCCTCCTTCCTTCCCTTCCTTCCTTCCTTCATTCCTTCCTTCCTCCCTTCCTCCCTTCCTTTCAATGAGTGTCCTATAAATGGTTAAATCACTTCAACCCATCATCACAAACTCTTACAACTCCTGCATGACTGGACGGAGCTCATATGTCTGGTTTCATAGCACACTGACTTCATAGTTTGGTCTCGGAGCGGCTCTCAGCATCTCTGTTTCCAGAAGCATCATTTCCAGACAGCTGTTTTTAGTAAAGCTCTGATAAACTTACTTTACACTACGTAGGTAACCAGCACCGAACCGCAAGCAAAGTCAGCAAATAACTGGTGGACATAGTGGAGCGTTTAGCTGCTAAAGAGCCAGATGTTTTCCTCAGGAGATGATGGAGACCAAAGCGGAGATAAAAGGAGTGAATAATGGACTTGCTTTCATCAACTGACCAGAAACAGTTGCTTTCATTATTGGCCAAAACATTAGCATAAAAACATTTGAATGCATTTGAATGAGGAGTGGGGTTTTTTTCAGGTTGTTGTGAGGCTCTCTACTCCATCCTACTCTGTCCTACTCCATCCTACTCCATCCTACTCCATCCTACTCTGTCCTACTCCATACTACTCTGTCCTACTCCATCCTACTCCATCCTACTCCATCCTACTCTGTCCTACTCCATCATACTCTGTCCTATTCCATACTACTCCATTCAAATAAATGAATTAAACTTTTAGCATTTGTAATGGAAGGAAGGAAGGAAGGGAGGACAGATGAAGGAAGGAAGGAAGGAAGGGAGGAAGGAAGGACAGATGGATGGGAGGGAGGGAGGGAGGAAGGAAGGACAGATAGAAGCAAGGAAAGAAGGAAGGACAGAAGGAACAAAGTAAGGAAGGAAGGGAGGGAGGGTGGGAGGGAGGACAGATAGAAGCAAGGAAAGCAGGAAGGACAGAAGGAACAAAGTAAGGAAGGAAGGGAGGGAGGACAGATGGAGGGGAGGAAGGGAGGAAGGAATTAATGAAGGAAGGAAGGGAGGACAGATGGAGGGGAGGAAGGGAGGAAGGAATTAATGAAGGAAGGAAGGGAGGACAGATGGAGGGGAGGAATGAAGGAATGAAGGAAGGAAGAAAGGAAGGGAGGACAGATGGAGGGGAGGAAGGAAGGAAGGGAGGGCAGATGGAACAAAGAAAGCAAGGAAGGAAGGAATGAGGAGTGTTTTTTCAGGTTATTGTGAGGCTCTCTAC
This sequence comes from Scomber japonicus, assembly GCF_027409825.1. NCBI lineage: Eukaryota > Metazoa > Chordata > Actinopteri > Scombriformes > Scombridae > Scomber > Scomber japonicus. Next base: position 4,672,475 of record NC_070594.1, on the reverse strand, counting down.
TCCATCCTACTCCATCCTACTCCATCCTACTCCATTCAAGTGGGCAAATAAATGAATTAAACTTTTAGCATTTGTAATGGAAGGAAGGAAGGAAGGGAGGACAGATGAAGGAAGGAAGGAAGGACAGATGAAGGGATTAAGGGAGGAAGGAAGGACAGATGGAGGGGAGGGAGGGAGGGAGGGAGGAAGGAAGGACAGATAGAAGCAAGGAAAGAAGGAAGGACAGAAGGAACAAAGTAAGGAAGGGAGGGAGGGAGGGAGGGAGGGAGGACAGATGGAGGGGAGGAAAGAAGGAAGGACAGAAGGAACAAAGTAAGGAAGGAAGGGAGGGAGAGAGGGAGGACAGATAGAAGCAAGGAAAGAAGGAAGGACAGAAGGAACAAAGTAAGGAAGGGAGGGAGGAAGGAAGGGAGGACAGATGGAGGGGAGGAATGAAGGAAGGAAGAAAGGAAGGGAGGACAGATGGAGGGGAGGAAGGGAGGAAGGAAGGAATGAAGGAAGGAAGGACAGATGGAGGGGAGGAATGAAGGAAGAAAGGAAGGGAGGACAGATGGAGGGGAGGAAGGGAGGAAGGAAGGAATGAAGGAAGGGAGGACAGATGGAACAAAGAAAGCAAGGAAGGAAGGAAGGAACGAAGAAAGGAACAAAGGAACAAAGAAAGGAAAGAAGGTAGGAATGAGGAGTGTTTTTTCAGGTTATTGTGAGGCTCTCCTACTCCATCCTACTCCATCCTACTCCGTCCTACTCCATTCAAGTGGCCAAATAAATGAATTCATCTTTTAACATTTGTAATGGTCCACTAGAGACACAAATGATCAACTGTAAACTTGCATAAAATGATAATAACATTAACGTCATCTCTCTCTCTCCTCTGATGCAGCTGCAGGAAATGTGTGTGCTTGCTAAATCTAGCAGCACAGAATAGCATCATGTAATACACTGATGCTAAATCATTGCTTGGGGCGACGAAAATGTATCATGTGGAATAAATTCAAGTGTTGTACTTAAATTCTGGTCCCTGAATGCTACATCTTACAAACCTAAGCACATTATCATTGTACTGGTTTCCAGAAATGATCAATGTGTGTCGTCTTTTATTCCAAATAAACACTACAGCAGCTAATTTCTCAACTCCCCCCCCCCCCCCCTCCTCCCCTGTGTATTTGAGTGTTTGTATTGCGACCTCCTGCTGTGTTTGGTTGGAATTAAACGCTGAGCGCCGGTGGGTCACGATGACTCACAACCGAGAAACACTGTTGTAGAAAATACATAGTTTCCATGCTGTAATTACCACATTGTTAGGTCTTATTTGACAGAGCTGGAGCCTTTAGAGCCTTCTCTGTGTGGTACAGCACCCAATAAATAGGGAAGTTAAACCATAAGGGAATGTGTCTAAATAACCAATTCACATCTGACTAATAAGAACCTCATTTAACAGTAATACAACTGACTGGAGACACTGTTGTAAGTTTAATTTCAATAAATGTTCAAATGATCCAATATAAAGATTAGAGAAAAAGTCAAAAAACTGAAAACACATTTGTGTATCAGAACTTAGTTTTTTCTTCTTTCCTCTCCCATTAATCATCTCAGCAGCCCTCACATTTATCTGCTGACCCTTTGGAGGGGCCCCACCCCTAGGTTGGGAACCACTGGACTAAACTAGCTAACTGTATATAAAGTAGTATAAACTAGCTAACTGTATATAAAGTAGTATAAACTAGCTAACTGTATATAAAGTAGTATAAACTAGCTAACTGTATATAAAGTAGTATAAACTAGCTAACTGTATATAAAGTAGTATAAACTAGCTAACTGTATATAAAGTAGAGTAAACTAGCTAACTGTATATAAAGTAGTATAAACTAGCTAACTGTATATAAAGTAGTGTAAACTAGCTAACTGTATATAAAGTATAGTAAACTAGCTAACTGTATATAAAGTAGAGTAAACTAGCTAACTGTATATAAAGTAGTATAAACTAGCTAACTGTATATAAAGTAGAGTAAACTAGCTAACTGTATATAAAGTAGCATAAACTAGCTAACTGTATATAAAGTAGTATAAACTAGCTAACTGTATATAAATTAGCATAAACTAGCTAACTGTATATAAAGTAGTGTAAACTAGCTAACTGTATATAAAGTAGCATAAACTAGCTAACTGTATATAAAGTAGTATAAACTAGCTAACTGTATATAAAGTAGCATAAACTAGCTAACTGTATATAAAGTAGTATAAACTAGCTAACTGTATATAAAGTAGCATAAACTAGCTAACTGTATATAAATTAGCATAAACTAGCTAACTGTATATAAAGTAGTGTAAACTAGCTAACTGTATATAAAGTAGCATAAACTAGCTAACTGTATATAAAGTAGTATAAACTAGCTAACTGTATATAAAGTAGCATAAACTAGCTAACTGTATATAAAGTAGTATAAACTAGCTAACTGTATATAAAGTAGCATAAACTAGGTAACTGTATATAAAGTAGCATAAACTAGCTAACTGTATATAAAGTAGTATAAACTAGCTAACTGTATATAAAGTAGCATAAACTAGCTAACTGTATATAAAGTAGTATAAACTAGCTAACTGTATATAAAGTAGTATAAACTAGCTAACTGTATATAAAGTAGCATAAACTAGCTAACTGTATATAAAGTAGCATAAACTAGCTAACTGTATATAAAGTAGTATAAACTAGCTAACTGTATATAAAGTAGCATAAACTAGCTAACTGTATATAAACAGAGACATTATAATAAGAGGAGACATATCACTCCCATTGAAATGCATAGGGAAACTACGTAACGCCAAGATGGCCGGTGTTTGCACATGTCCCGCCTCTTCTGGTGCCGTTGCTCCAATCATTTTGCTGGTCCTACGCGGTCACGTTTTTGCGACACTTGGAAGTCATTTTCAACAGCGACATTTTAAAACACATGATCAGCAGTTTATACTACTTTGTGTACTTATATTTTGTAATGCTTTATCCAAAATTGTGGCATGATCTGGGAAAGTTGACTGTGAGCAAACTCCTGTCTCTGCTGTGAGCGTGCGATGACGTCTTGCTGTCAGTGCCTGCCATAAATGAAGACTGTCGTGAAGTATTGCGCATGCGCAGTCCAAGATGTCTGTAAGGAAAAAGGCTTTTAAAACGTTAATTTGATACCAAACCATCAAACCCTTTCAGCGATTATAGTTTGATTTTCATCGTGATTTCAAAACATATGTTTTTTATGTCCCTTAGACCTTGGAAAATGGAGATACAGCTCTCTCCCTATTCATTTAGATAGCCGGTTGGTCTTCCTATGGCCAAATAGCTGCCCGGAGGCGTGGCCAATTTTGCCGCCGAGTGAGATGACTTGCCTTAGAAGGACTTTGATATAAAGTAGCATAAACTAGCTAACTGTATATAAAGTAATATAAACTAGCTAACTGTATATAAAGTAATATAAACTAGCTAACTGTATATAAAGTAGTGTAAACTAGCTAACTGTATATAAAGTAGTATAAACTATGTAACTGTATATAAAGTAGTATAAACTAGCTAACTGTATATAAAGTAGTATAGACTAGCTAACTGTATATAAAGTAGTATAAACTAGCTAACTGTATATAAAGTAGTGTAAACTAGCTAACTGTATATAAAGTAATGTAAACTAGCTAACTGTATATAAAGTAGTGTAAACTAGCTAACTGTATATAAAGTAGTGTAAACTATGTAACTGTATATAAAGTAGTATAAACTATGTAACTGTATATAAAGTAGTATAAACTAGCTAACTGTATATAAAGTAGTATAGACTAGCTAACTGTATATAAAGTAGTATAAACTAGCTAACTGTATATAAAGTAGTGTAAACTAGCTAACTGTATATAAAGTAGTATAAACTAGCTAACTGTATATAAAGTAGTATAAACTAGCTAACTGTATATAAAGTAGTATAAACTAGCTAACTGTATATAAAGTAGTATAAACTAGCTAACTGTATATAAAGTAGTATAAATTAGCTAACTGTATATAAAGTAGTGTAAACTAGCTAACTGTATATAAAGTAGTGTAAACTAGCTAACTGTATATAAAGTAGTATAAACTAGCTAACTGTATATAAAGTAGTGTAAACTAGCTAACTGTATATAAAGTAGTATAAACTAGCTAACTGTATATAAAGTAGTGTAAACTAGCTAACTGTATATAAAGTAGTATAAACTAGCTAACTGTATATAAAGTAGTATAAACTAGCTAACTGTATATAAAGTAGTGTAAACTAGCTCCACCTCCAGCAGCTACAACAGTAACATGCTGCTCTAACACTGATGCTTCACTATTAATAATCTAATGATGTCATATATAATAATATATCACTACTTTTACTGTAATACTGCATACTACATCACTATAATACTGCAGTACTTTTACTGTAATACTGCATACTACATCACTATAATACTGCAGTACTTTTACTGTAATACTGCATACTACATCACTCATAATACTGCAGTACTTTTACTGTAATACTGCATACTACATCACTATAATACTGCAGTACTTTTACTGTAATACTGCAGTACTTTTACTGTAATACTGTATACTACATCACTCATAATACTGCAGTACCTTTACTGTAATACTGCAGTACTTTTACTGTAATACTGCATACTACATCACTCATAATACTGCAGTACTTTTACTGTAATACTGCATAATACTGCAGTACTTTTACTGTAATACTGCATACTACATCACTATAATACTGCAGTACTTTTACTGTAATACTGCATACTACATCACTCATAATACTACAGTACTTTTACTGTAATACTGCATACTACATCACTATAATACTGCAGTACTTTTACTGTAATACTGCATACTACATCACTATAATACTGCAGTACTTTTACTGTAATACTGCATACTACATCACTATAATACTGCAGTACTTTTACTGTAATACTGCATACTACATCACTATAATACTGCAGTACTTTTACTGTAATACTGCATACTACATCACTCATAATACTGCAGTACTTCTCTCAATCATTTGCTCAGGACTTCTGTGCTTCTGTCCTCCTTCACTCAAAAATGTGTTTTATTTCTTTTTCCTACTGTGGGATGTTTGAACTTCACTGTGCAAAATGATATATGTGCAGATTTTGTTTTCATTCATCTTCTGCAACTGGGAAGTGGAACAATTTTTGATTAGAGGCGTAACAAATAGTTTGGAGCCAATCACAGTTAAATATTCACAAACACTGAGAATGGACCTCAGAGTGAAGTTTTGTGTCCAGCAGCTAAACGTTTTCAAATGAAATCAATTTACATATTCATAAACTCTTTGGTTTTTAATGAAGGAGAAACGAGTAGATGTCATTTGAAGTATTTTAACAACATAACTGAACTTATTTTGTGGATAAAACATCAAATTATTATTAAATATATTTTAAAACGTCTTTGAGCAAATCTTTAAACTCTAATCCAGGAGGGGTTAAAGTTCAAGGGCCAAATACAGAACAATCTGATCTCATGTGGGCAAGGAAGGAAGGAAAGAAGGAAGGAAGGGAGGAAGGAAGGGAGGACAGATGGAAGGAAGGAACAAAGAAAGGAAAGAGGGAACAAAGAAAGGAAAGAAGGAAGGAAGGAAGGGAGGACAGATGGAAGGAAGGAAAGAAGGAACAAAGAAAGGAAAGAAGGAAGGAAGGAAGGGAGGACAGATGGAAGGAAGGAAGGAAAGAAGGAACAAAGAAAGGAAAGAGGGAAGGAAGGAAGGGAGGACAGGTGGAAGGAAGGAACAAAGAAAGGAAAGAGGGAACCAAGAAAGGAAAGAAGGGAGGACAGATGGAAGGAAGGAAAGGAGGAAGGAATTAAGGAAAGAAGGAACAAAGAAAGGAAAGAAGGAAGGAAGGGAGGACAGATGGAAGGAAGGAAAGGAGGCAGGAATTAAGGAAAGAAGGAACAAAGAAAGGAAAGAAGGAAGGAAGGAAAGGAGGACAGATGGAAGGAAGGAACAAAGAAAAGAAAGAAGGAAGGAAGGAAGGAAGGGAGGACAGATGGAAGGAAGGAAAGGAGGAACAAAGGAACAAAGAAAGGAAAGAAGGAAGGAAGGGAGGACAGATGGAAGGAAGGAAAGAAGGAACAAAGAAAGGAAAGAGGGAAGGAAGGAAGGGAGGACAGATGGCAGGGAGGAACAAAGAAAGGAAAGAGGGAACCAAGAAAGGAAAGAAGGAAGGGAGAACAGATTGAAGGAAGGAAAAAAGGAACGAAGGAACAAAGAAAGGAAAGAAGGAACAAAGAAAGGAAAGAAGGAAGGGAGAACAGATTGAAGGAAGGAAAAAAGGAACGAAGGAACAAAGAAAGGAAAGAAGGAACAAAGAAAGGAAAGAAGGAAGGAAGGAAGGGAGGACAGATGGAAGGAAGGAAGGAAAGAAGGAACAAAGAAAGGAAAGAGGGAAGGAAGGAAGGGAGGACAGGTGGAAGGAAGGAACAAAGAAAGGAAAGAGGGAACCAAGAAAGGAAAGAAGGGAGGACAGATGGAAGGAAGGAAAGGAGGAAGGAATTAAGGAAAGAAGGAACAGAGAAAGGAAAGAAGGAAGGAAGGGAGGACAGATGGAAGGAAGGAAAGGAGGCAGGAATTAAGGAAAGAAGGAACAAAGAAAGGAAAGAAGGAAGGAAGGAAGGGAGGACAGATGGAAAGAGGGAACCAAGAAAGGAAAGAAGGAAGGAAGGAAGGAAGGGAGGACAGATGGAAGGAAGGAAAGGAGGAAGGAATTAAGGAAAGAAGGAACAAAGAAAGGAAAGAAGGAAGGAAGGGAGGACAGATGGAAGGAAGGAACAAAGAAAGGAAAGAGGGAACAAAGAAAGGAAAGAAGGAAGGAAGGAAGGGAGGGAGGACAGATGGAAGGAAGGAAAGGAGGAAGGAATTAAGGAAAGAAGGAACAAAGAAAGGAAAGAAGGAAGGAAGGGAGGGCAGATGGAAGGAAGGAACAAAGAAAGGAAAGAGGGAACAAAGAAAGGAAAGAGGGAAGGAAAGAAGGAACAAATAAAGGAAAGAAGGAAGGGAGGACAGATGGAAGGAAGGAACAATGAAAGGAAAGAGGGAACAAAGAAAGGAAAGAAGGGAGGACAGATGGAAGGAAGGAAAGGAGGAAGGAATTAAGGAAAGAAGGAACAAAAAGGAAAGAAGGAAGGAAGGGACGGCAGATGGAAGGAAAGAACAAAGAAAGGAAAGAGGGAACAAAGAAAGGAAAGAAGGAAGGAAAGAAGGAACAAATAAAGGAAAGAAGGAAGGGAGGACAGATGGAAGGAAGGAACAATGAAAGGAAAGAGGGAACAAAGGAAGGAAAGAAGGAAGGTAGGACAGATTGAAGGGAGGAAAAAAGGAACAAAGAAAGGAAAGAAGGAACAAAGAAAGGAAAGAAGGAACAAAGACAGGAAAGAAGGAAGGAAGGCAGGAAGGAAAAGAACACAGGAAGGGAAGAGGGCAGGCCCTGGCCCGCGGGCCTCACGTTTAACACTCCTGCTCTATAAAAACACAAGAGCAGCCATATTTCCTCCTGGCCCTGAACGCAGCAGTAGATGCGGGTGTCTGTGCGTTTGTTCTCCCGCAGGAGGGCGTTCCGCTGAAGATCACGCAAAAACACGCACACAGACAGAGCGCTGCAATAATGCCGGTGTGTGCGGACACTGCCTCACATTCAGACGCTGTCCAAGCTTAGGTTCGCGTCCCCAAAGCTTGTTCCAGCAGCCAGGGACCGGAGAAGAAGGGGGGGCGGCCTTCCCTTTGTCTGCCCGTCCTGGAGGTGCTGCTGCCGGGGGAGAGGAGACGGAGGAGGCCGGGGCTCGGAGACATGATGGAGGCTAACCGAGGCAGCTGCAGGACCGTAATGGTAAGGCTCGCATTTGCTCCTGCGTTAGAGAACAATAAAAAAGGAGGAATAGAGGAGAGGTTAAAGCGTTTCCTTATGTAAAGAACATTATTTTATTTAGTAGGGTATGACCATTTTCTTTTCTTTTATTCGGATGTGTTTTCCTGCACGTCGTCTCGAAAAGGAGAAATCGGGTTTTATCTGTTTTTTTAACCCATGGAGACAATGGTGGTGGTGATTTTTGGAGTGTACGCGTTTGAGTGGCTGCTGTTAGGGTTGACTTGCATGAAAATAAAAAATAAAAAGACATAAACAGCTGATTGTAATGTAAACAGACGGTGTATGTAGCTGCTCATCGCTCAGTGGCCTTCAGGCTGACTCCCTTCACATGTCACAGGCAGGGTGCTGAGAAATCCGACTGACCGTAAACACGCCATGCTCGTCTTCTTTACATTAAACTCTAAATATTTAATATGTTAATTATGTTTTCAGGCACTTCCAACACTAAATTTGCATTAGTGGAGGACATATTCACATCCTTTAAATAAATATTTGGTATAAAAACATAAAAAGACAGTTTGGAACAATAAAGTGCGTCTGATGTGTTTTTATCTACCTAAAAAAACTGTGATTAAATGTTCAAATCCCTCATTAAACATCAAAGAGTCTATGAATATTTAAATATATTTCATATCTGCAGTATTATAGTGATGTAGTATGCAGTATTACAGTAAAGGTACTGCAGTATTATAGTGATGTAGTATGCAGTATTATAGTAAAAGTACTGCAGTATTATAGTGATGTAGTATGCAGTATTACAGTAAAAGTACTACAGTATTATAGTGATGTAGTATGCAGTATTACAGTAAAAGTAGTGATATATTATTATATATGACATCATTAGATTATTAATAGTGAAGCATCAGTGTTAGAGCAGCATGTTACTGTTGTAGCTGCTGGAGGTGGAGCTAGTTTACACTACTTTATATACAGTTAGCTAGTTTATACTACTTTATATACAGTTAGCTAGTTTATACTACTTTATATACAGTTAGCTAGTTTATATTACTTTATATACAGTTAGCTAGTTTATACTACTTTATATACAGTTAGCTAGTTTATACTACTTTATATACAGTTAGCTAGTTTACACTGATTTATATACAGTTAGCTAGTTGACACTACTTTATATACAGTTAGCTAGTTTATACTACTTTATATACAGTTAGCTAGTTTACACTGATTTATATACAGTTAGCTAGTTTACACTACTTTATATACAGTTAGCTAGTTTATAGTACTTTATATACAGTTAGCTAGTTTACACTACTTTATATACAGTTAGCTAGTTTACACTTCTTGATATACAGTTAGCTAGTTTACACTACTTTATATACAGTTAGCTAGTTTATACTACTTTATATACAGTTAGCTAGTTTACACTACTTTATATACAGTTAGCTAGTTTACACTACTTATATACAGTTAGCTAGTTTATACTACTTTATATACAGTTAGCTAGTTTATTCTGCTTTATATACAGTTAGCTAGTTTATACTACTTTATATACAGTTAGCTAGTTTACACTACTTTATATACAGTTAGCTAGTTTACACTACTTTATATACAGTTAGCTAGTTTATACTACTTTATATACAGTTAGCTAGTTTACACTAATATACAGTTAGCTAGTTTACACTACTTTATATACAGTTAGCTAGTTTACACTAATATACAGTTAGCTAGTTTACACTACTTTATATACAGTTAGCTGGTTTACACTACTTTATATACAGTTAGCTAGTTTACACTACTTTATATACAGTTAGCTAGTTTATACTGCTTTATATATAGTTAGCTAGTTTACACTACTTTTATATAGTTAGCTAGTTTATACTACTTTATATACAGTTAGCTAGTTTACATTACTTTATATACAGTTAGCTAGTTTACACTACTTTATATACAGTTAGCTAGTTTATACTACTTTATATACAGTTAGCTAGTTTATACTACTTTATATACAGTTAGCTAGTTTACACTACTTTATATACAGTTAGCTAGTTTATACTACTTTATATACAGTTAGCTAGTTTACACTACTTTATATACAGTTAGCTAGTTTATACTACTTTATATACAGTTAGCTAGTTTACACTACTTTATATACAGTGAGCTAGTTTACACTGATTTATATACAGTTAGCTAGTTTATTCTACTTTATATACAGTTAGCTAGTTTATTCTACTTTATATACAGTTAGCTAGTTTACACTACTTTATATACAGTTAGCTAGTTTATACTACTTTATATACAGTTAGCTAGTTTATTCTACTTTATATACAATTAGCTAGTTTACACTACTTTATATACAGTTCGCTAGTTTATACTACTTTATACACAGTTAGCTAGTTTATACTACTTTATATACAATTAGCTAGTTTACACTACTTTATATACAGTTAGCTAGTTTATACTACTTTATATACAGTTAGCTAGTTTATGCTACTTTATATACAGTTAGCTAGTTTATACTACTTTATATACAGTTAGCTAGTTTATATTACTTTATATATAGTTAGCTAGTTTATACTACTTTATATACAGTTAGCTAGTTTACGCTACTTTATATACAGTTAGCTAGTTTACACTACTTTATATACAGTTAGCTAGTTTATATTACTTTATATACAGTTAGCTAGTTTATACTACTTTATATACAGTTAGCTAGTTTATATTACTTTATATACAGTTAGCTAGTTTATACTACTTTATATACAGTTAGCTAGTTTACACTACTTTATATACAGTTAGCTAGTTTACACTACTTTATATACAGTTAGCTAGTTTATATTACTTTATATACAGTTAGCTAGTTTATACTACTTTATATACAGTTAGCTAGTTTATACTACTTTATATACAGTTAGCTAGTTTATACTACTTTATATACAGTTAGCTAGTTTATACTACTTTATATACAGTTAGCTAGTTTATACTACTTTATATACAGTTAGCTAGTTTACACTACTTTATATACAGTTAGCTAGTTTATACTACTTTATATACAGTTAGCTAGTTTATAGTACTTTATATACAGTTAGCTAGTTTAGTCCAGTGGTTCCCAACCTAGGGGTGGGGCCCCTCCAAAGGGTCAGCAGATAAATGTGAGGGCTGGTGAGATGATTAATGGGAGAGGAAAGACAATGTGTTGTATTTTAAAAGCTTGTTATATTATCTATTGTGTCAAATCTTCATCTGAAAAGTAACTAAAGCTGTTAAATGTAGTGGAGTAGAAAGATATTTTTCAGTTTTAGTTGATATTGCTTGGTTGCATCTTTATTCTTTATCACCCAGTTTCACACAGAAATGATAAAACCAGGACACAGAGAAATACAGAGCATAAAAAACTGACCCAGAATAAAACTCTGAGATGTTTTTATAACTTTTATCTCTTCTGTGTTGTGTGTTTTAGGGCTAACCCTGGAAGCGTGTTGGTAACCCTAGAATGGATCCCGCTCACATCGGAGGGGAAATGTCTCCTCTCTACGTGCCAAGAAAGAGAAAGTCGGTTCAGTCTCAAGCTAAAACTGGGGTGCCATGTCCCGGTAAAGTAACCCTAACCCTAACTGACCCCATCTCTCTTTTGACTGTTCCTTCCTTCCTTCCTTCCTTCCTTCCTCTTTTTTTTATTTTTCTTCCCCTCTTTCTTTGCTCCCTCCTCCTTCCATACTCTTTCCTCACTTCCTTCCATCCTTCCACCCTTCCTTCCTTTCCCTCCTCCTTTCCTTCCTCCCTCCCTCCTTACTCCTTTCCTTCCTTCCTTCCTTCTCTCCTTACTTCCTTCCTCTTTTCCTCCCTCCCTCCTTACTCCTTTCTTTCCTTCCTTCCTTCCTTCCTTCCTTCCTTCCTCCCTCCTTACTCCTTTCCTTTCCCCCTCCCTCCCTCCCTCCCTCCCTCCCTCCTTTCCTCCATCCCTCCCTTCCTCCTTACCTCCCTCCTTACTCCTTTCCTTTCCTTTCCTCCCTCCCTCCCTTCCTCCTTACTCCTTTCCTTTCCTTCCTTCCTTTCCTCCCTCCCTCCCTCCCTCTCTCCCTCCTTACTCCTTTCCTTTCCTCCCTCCCTCCCTCCTTACTCCTTTCCTTTCCCCCTCCCTCTCTCCCTCCCTCCCTCCCTCCCTCCCTCCCTCCTTACCTCCCTCTTTACTCCTTTCCTTTCCCCCTCCCCCCTCCCTCCCTTCCTCCTTACTCCTTTCCTTTCCTTCCTTCCTTTCCTCCCTCCCTCCCTCCCTCTCTCCCTCCTTACTCCTTTCCTTTCCTCCCTCCCTCCCTCCTTACTCCTTTCCTTTCCCCCTCCCTCTCTACCTCCCTTCTCCCTCCCTCCTTTCCTCCATCCCTCCCTTCTTCCCTCCCTCCCTCTTTACTCCTTTCCCTTCCTTCCTTCCTTTACTCCCTCCCTCCCTCCCTCCTTACTCCTTTCCTTTCATCCCTTCCTTTACTCCCTCCCTCCCTCCCTCCTTTACTCCCTTCCTTTCCTCCCTCCCTCCCTCCCTCCCTCCATCCTTCCCTCCCTCCTTACTCCTTTCCTTTCCTCCCTCCCTCCTTACTCACTTCCTTTCCTTCCTCCTTCCTCCTTTCCTTCCTCCCTCCCCCCTTCCTTCCTCCCTCCCTCCCTCTTTACTCCTTTCCCTTCCTCCCTTCCTCCCTCCTTACCCCTTTCCTTCCTCCCTCCCTTCCTTCCTCCTTACTCCTTACTCCTTTCCTTCCTTCCTTCCTTATTATTTCTTTGTGGTATTTATGACAGGATTCTACCTTTTTGTACATTTTCATTATTTCTAATCCGGTTTCTCCAACAGTTGTTCAGCGGTTGCCGGAGAGATCGTGTGAAGTGAACACAGTCCGATTCAATAAGGTGAGATTTAATGAAGTGAAATCTAACAAAATGTTCTCCGTGTGTGGTGTGTCTTGTTGTTTTTTTTATCTAACGCTCAAACATCTGTTTAAACTTCACGCACACCGTCGGATCTCTGCTTCACAGTTGTGTACTTGAATGTTTTAGAATGACGAGTCTCAGCAGCAGCAGCAGCAGCAGCAAGGCGTTGTAAAGATGAAAAGAACTTACGGAAGAAAAAGGTAAGAGACACAAAATCATCTCAAACATCCGGCCAGAACTGAGGTTAACCCTCCTGTTGTCCTCGAGGGGAGGAAGGAAGGAAGGAAAGGAAGGAAGGAAGGAGGGAGGGAAGGAAGGAAGGAAGGGAGAGAGGGAGGGAGGGAGGGAAGAAGAGAGGAAGGGAGGAAAGGAGGGAAAGGAGGGAGGGAAGAAGGGAGGAAAGGAGGGAAGGAAGGAAGGAAGGGAGGGAGAGAGGGAGGGAGGGAGGAAAGGAAGGAAGGAAGGAAGGTAGAAGGAAGGAAAGGAGGAAGGAAGGAAGGAAGGTAGAAGGAAGGAAAGGAGGAAGGAAGAAAAAGGAAGAAGGAAGAAAAGGAAGGAAGGAAGGAAAGGAAGGAGGAAGGAAGGAAGGACGGACAGGAGGAAGGAAAGGAGGAAGGAAGGAAGGAAAGAAAGAAAGGAGGAAGGGAAGAAGGAAGGAAGGAAGGAAGGAAGGGAGGGAGGAAAAGAGGAAGGAAGTAAGGAAAGAAGGAAGGACCTTTCCTTCCTTCTTTAGGAGTAAGGAGAGGGGGAGGAGGGAAAGGAAGGAAGCATGGAAGGAAGGAAGTGAGGAAAGAAGGAGGGAGGGTGGGAGGAAGGAAGGAAGGAGAGAAGGAAAGGAAGGGAGTAAGGAGGGAGGGAGGAAAAGAGGAAGGAAGTAAGGAGAGAAGGAAAGGAAAGGAGTAACAAGGAAGGGAGGAAGGAAAAGAGGAGGGAAAGGAAGGAAGGAAGAATGGATGGATGGAAGTGAGGAAAGAAGTATGGAAGGAGGAGGGAGCAAAGAAAGAGGGAAGGAGGGGAAAAATGAAGGAAAAATTAAAGAAAGAGGGAGGAGGGAGGAAGGAAAGAAGGAACAGTCAAAAAGAGAGATGGGGTCAGTTTGACCCGGGAGGACGACAGGAAGGTTAAAGAGGAATTACATATTAAAATTATGATTTGAAATGTAAATGTACATTCTTGATATAAAAAAAGAAAATTATAATGTAAGAGAAGCTCATAACGAACATATTAGCTGTTAAAAGTGACTAAAGCTACAATGAAGGAGCTTAAAGACTTTATTAGTTATTGTCTTTCTCTTTAAAATGGCAAATAATAACTAACAAAGTGCTTCACAGAATAAAGACCATAAATAAAAACATGCAAACATTAAACTGAACCTGCAGTTTTTCCAAATGCTTGTAATTAAAATGTCTCTCATGTAGCGTCTCTGTGCTTTTATTGTGAAACTCTCTCTGTCACTCATATTGATCTGTTTTAATGTAGAGTCTATTTAAAGCAGACGTATCCTGCATATCTCCATATGTATATTTATATTCTGGGACTCTACTGGAATATATTTGCATAATTTTACATCTTTAAAAAAAATATATTTATATTTAAAAAATCTGACATCATCATAAAGAGGAAGTCACATTGAAAATAAAGTGTTTAGAGCAGATTGAAGCTCTGAACTTTGACTTACAGGCAGAAGTTTCTGACCTTTGACAAAGTTTAACTCAGAAATATAACAATATAGAAATAATAAGCTTAGTTCCAGTTATGTGCTTTACTATTAATAGTTTATATTTATATAGTTTATAGTTTAGTAGTTTAATTTAATGTGTTGTCCTCGAGTCAAGGAAGGAAGGAGGGAAGGAGGGAGAAAGGAAAGGAGGGAGGGAAGAAGGAAGGAAGGAAGGAGGGAAGGAGGGACTGAGGAAGGACTGAGGAAGGACAGAAGGAACGAAGAAAGGGGGATGGAGGAAGGAAGGAAGGAAGGAAGGAAGGAAAGGAGGGAGGAAGGAAATGAGGAAAGAAGGAAGGAAGGAAGGAAGGAAAGAGGAAGAAAGGACAGAAGGAAAGAGGAAGAAAGGACAGAAGGAAAGGAGGGAGGAAGGAAGAAGGGAAGGAGGGAGGGAGGGAGGGAGGACAGAAAGAAGGAAGAAAGGGGGATGGAGGAGGGAAGGGAGGAAAGGAAGTAAGGAAAGGAGGGAGGAAGGAAATGAGGAAAGAAGGAAGGAAGGAAGAAAGGACAGAAGGAAGGAAGGAAAGGAGGGAGGAAGGGAAGGAGGGAGGGAGGGAGGGAGGAAGGGAAGGAGGGAGGGAGGGAGGGAAGGAGGGAGGGAGAGAGGGAGGAAGGAAGGAAGGAAGGAAGGAAGGAAGGAACAGTCTTATTCATAATGTCTACATCAGAGAGCTGAAAAGTCTTTTATTTTGTAGTAATTGTATAACTGTGTGTTCTTCAGGTTCCAGGACCTTCAGAGCGTTTCCGTAGCAACAACGGATTACCCGACCTCCAGCTGCTCCGTGATGTCATCGGGCAGCCTGGCCAATGGGGCGGACCACAGCTCCATGGCCCCGCCCTCTACCAGGCTGCCCGCCCGTCTGGCGAAGGACTCGTGGCCCCAGGCCCCCGACGCCAGCAGGGACCAGGACCAGAGCTGGACCTCCGGCCGGGACCGGGCCCCCAGCGACGCCTGGGCCCCCGGCAGAGACCGGCCCCAGGAGCAGGTCTGGAGCTCCGGCAGAGACCGAGCGGGACACTCCAGTCAGGACCAGACCTGGATCCCAGGCAGGGACGGAGCTCAGACGGCGCCGGACCAGACCTGGATGTCGGGTCGGGACCGGGGGCCCGAGCAGGCCTGGGCGGCCGGCAGGGACCGGGGCCAGGACCAGGCCTGGAACGCCGGCAGGGATCCGGGGAGAGACCGAGGAGCGAGAGCCGAGCAGACGTGGGGGACGAACCGGAATCAAGAGCAGAGCTGGAGCAACGCGAGCAGAGACAGAGAAAACGTCTGGAGGCCCGGTAACCATAGCAACCGTGATTTCACTGGCATTATGTATTGCTTCAGTTTAAAATGCTTTACAGTCATGGATTTAAAGACAAATGAGGAAGGGAAGGAAGGAAGGAAGGGAGGGAGGGAGGGAGGGAGGGAAAGGAAGGGAGGAAGGAAAGGAAGAAGGAAGGGAAGGGGGGAGAAAGGAAGCAAGGATGGGAGGGAGGAAGGATGGGAGGGAGGAAGAAGGAAGGGAAGGAAGGAGGAAGGAAGGGAGAGAAGGAGGGAGGAAGGAAGGGAGGGAAGGAAAAGAGGAAGGGAGGAAGGTAGGGGGGAGGAAAGAAAGAGAGAAAGAGGGAGGAAGGAGGGAGAGAAGGAGGGAGGAAGAAAGGAAGGGAGGAGAGGAAGGAAAGGAAGGAGGAAGGAAGGAAGGGAAGGAATCTAAATTTAAAGGTGTGTCATCATATGTATGTGTGTGAGTGAGTGTTGTTGAAGAGAAAGAAACTCAGTTCACATGTTGAGTTCTGAATGTTTTGTGGTATTTTATTTTGAAGAGTACAACATGAAGAAAGTCCAGAGAGCAGAGATGGAGAGAAGCTC
This sequence comes from Scomber japonicus, assembly GCF_027409825.1. NCBI lineage: Eukaryota > Metazoa > Chordata > Actinopteri > Scombriformes > Scombridae > Scomber > Scomber japonicus. Next base: position 4,656,093 of record NC_070594.1, on the reverse strand, counting down.
CGCTGGAAATAACTTCCCTCAACCTCCAGAAGCCCGAGAGTCCTGTGAGTACACAAATACTACTGTAGTACTTTTACTGTAATACTGCATAATACATCACTATAATACTGCAGTACTTTTACTGTAATACTGCATACTACATCACTCATAATACTGCAGTACTTTTACTGTAATACTGCATACTACATCACTCATAATACTGCAGTACTTTTACTGTAATACTGCATACCACATCACTCATAATACTGCAGTACTTTTACTGTAATACTGCATACTACATCACTATAATACTGCAGTACTTTTACTGTAATACTGCATACTACATCACTATAATACTGCAGTACTTTTACTGTAATACTGCATACTACATCACTATAATACTGCAGTACTTTTACTGTAATACTGCAGTACTATTACTGTAATACTGCATACTACATCACTATAATACTGCAGTACTTTTACTATAATACTGCATACTACATCACTATAATACTGCAGTACTTTTACTGTAATACTGCATACTACATCACTATAATACTGCAGTACTTTTACTGTAATACTGCATACTACCTCACTCATTATACTGCAGTACTTTTACTGTAATACTGCATACTACATCACTCACAATACTGCAGTACTTTTACTGTAATACTGCATACTACATCACTATAATACTGCAGTACTTTTACTGTAATACTGCATACTACCTCACTCATTATACTGCAGTACTTTTACTGTAATACTGCATACTACATCACTCACAATACTGCAGTACTTTTACTGTAATACTGCATACTACATCACTCATAATACTGCAGTACTTTTACTGTAATACTGCATACTACATCACTCATAATACTGCAATACTTTTACTGTAATACTGCATACTGCATCACTCATAATACTGCAGTACTTTTACTGTAATACTGCATACTACATCACTATAATACTGCAGTACTTTTACTGTAATACTGCATACTACATCACTATAATACTGCAGTACTTTTACTGTAATACTGCATACTACACCACTATAATACTGCAGTACTTTTACTGTAATACTGCATACTACATCACTATAATACTGCAGTACTTTTAATGTAATACTGCATACTACATCACTATAATACTGCAGTACTTTTACTGTAATACTGCATACTACATCACTCATAATACTGAAGTACTTTTACTGTAATACTGCATACTACATCACTCACAATACTGCAGTACTTTTACTGTAATACTGCATACTACATCACTCACAATACTGCAGTACTTTTACTGTAATACTGCATACTACATCACTCATAATACTGCAGTACTTTTACTGTAATACTGCATACTACATCACTCATAATACTGCAGTACTTTTACTGTAATACTGCATACTACATCACTATAATACTGCAGTACTTTTACTGTAATACTGCATACTACATCACTATAATACTGCAGTACTTTTACTGTAATACTGCATACTACATCACTATAATACTGCAGTACTTTTACTGTAATACTGCATACTACATCACTATAATACTGCAGTACTTTTACTGTAATACTGCATACTACATCACTATAATACTGCAGTACTTTTACTATAATACTGCATACTACATCACTATAATACTGCAGTACTTTTACTGTAATACTGCATACTACATCACTATAATACTGCAGTACTTTTACTGTAATACTGCATACTACCTCACTCATTATACTGCAGTACTTTTACTGTAATACTGCATACTACATCACTCACAATACTGCAGTACTTTTACTGTAATACTGCATACTACATCACTATAATACTGCAGTACTTTTACTGTAATACTGCATACTACCTCACTCATTATACTGCAGTACTTTTACTGTAATACTGCATACTACATCACTCACAATACTGCAGTACTTTTACTGTAATACTGCATACTACATCACTCATAATACTGCAGTACTTTTACTGTAATACTGCATACTACATCACTCATAATACTGCAATACTTTTACTGTAATACTGCATACTGCATCACTCATAATACTGCAGTACTTTTACTGTAATACTGCATACTACATCACTATAATACTGCAGTACTTTTACTGTAATACTGCATACTACATCACTATAATACTGCAGTACTTTTACTGTAATACTGCATACTACACCACTATAATACTGCAGTACTTTTACTGTAATACTGCATACTACATCACTATAATACTGCAGTACGTTTAATGTAATACTGCATACTACATCACTATAATACTGCAGTACTTTTAATGTAATACTGCATACTACATCACTATAATACTGCAGTACTTTTACTGTAATACTGCATACTACATCACTCATAATACTGAAGTACTTTTACTGTAATACTGCATACTACATCACTCACAATACTGCAGTACTTTTACTGTAATACTGCATACTACATCACTCACAATACTGCAGTACTTTTACTGTAATACTGCATACTACATCACTCATAATACTGCAGTACTTTTACTGTAATACTGCATACTACATCACTCATAATACTGCAGTACTTTTACTGTAATACTGCATACTACATCACTATAATACTGCAGTACTTTTACTGTAATACTGCATACTACATCACTATAATACTGCAGTACTTTTACTGTAATACTGCATACTACATCACTATAATACTGCAGTACTTTTACTGTAATACTGCATACTACATCACTCATAATACTGCAGTACTTTTACTGTAATACTGCATACTACATCACTCATAATACTGCAGTACTTTTACTGTAATACTGCAGTACTTTTACTGTAATACTGCAGTACTTTTACTGTAATACTGCAGTACTTTTACTGTAATACTGCATACCTTTAGGACCTTTTTAATAAATGAGTATATTCTTCAGGTTCAGATGCAGCCGGCGGAGGAGCTCAGAACAATCCTGAAGCTTCTACGTCTCAGGCTACGAGCCAGCAGCTGAAAGCAGCCGTCATCTCCTCCAAGAAGGAGCCGCCCAATTATCCTCCAGGTGAGCGACGATGGGCGACGAGGAGCAGAGCTGCTAACCGCTGCAGCTTATAAACAGTTTAACTACAGAATAACCTGCTGAACGTTTGCATCCCACATGTCAGTGACGTGCGGTGAGGTTCATGTCTGGTGAGGCACTGACTTCATCACAATCAGATTTACAAACATATGAACCCTACAGAGTAGCTTATTCGCCATTTGATTGGCAGCAGTTAACAGGTTATGTTTAAAATCTCATATCAGCTTTCTTTACACATACAAACTGTAGCACACAAAAAAACCACATTTAATTTAAAAAACGTTATTATGGTCTTACCTTTACTTACTTATCTTACTTACTTTACTTGCCGACTAGCTCACTGTAGTTGTAGCATAGACTGTATGAGTTGTAGTTTACTGTCACTTATTCTGCAGCTAATGAGTCGTAATAAGAATCACTGGGATGAGGAGCGCCCCCTGCCATGAGGCCGGAGAACTGCGTGCCTCACTTAGTGACTTTTTGCAGCCGTTTTATGCTGCTCAGCACACGAAACACGCTACAAACACTGTACATTATATCATCATCTAAACTATGGAAATTTAGTTCATATAGTAAAAGTGTTTGAACATGTTAATAGCGACATACAGAGAGACAGCTGTACAGCTGTACTGTCTCACTGCATAGCATGCCAGCGCAGTAAACCGAGTCATTGCGCAATCCATGGTGAGGCTCGCCTCGCTGCTGCCTCACTGCGCGTCTCTTTTCAGTGTTTGATCAGTACATGTGAAAATTCAGCGATTTTGAATTAAAAATAATCCGAAACTGGTAAAGTTAGATAGAAAATAACGTTATAGTGCAAATCACTGGACAAATATAACCATTTATTATTTTTTTCATTTTTAAGTCTTTTTCCATGATAACAGGTGAGGCACGGCCTCACCTGCCTCCCCTGACCGCACGTCACTGCCACATGTTCAGATTGCAAATTTATGTCTCAGATTTCAGTGTCTGAATTTTTTTTTTATGAGACTCAAATTTTTCCTTCCTTCCTCCCTCCCTTCCTTTTCTTCCTTTCCTTCCTTCCTCCCTCCTTTCCTTCTTCCTTCCTGCCTTCCTCCCTTCCTTCTTTTCTTTCCTTCCCTCCCTTCCTCCCTCCTTTCCTTCCTTCCTTTCTTCGTACCTTCCTCCCTGCCTTTCCTTCCTTATTCCATCCCTCCTTCCTCCCTTCCTTTCTTCGTACCTTCCTCCCTGCCTTTCCTTCCTTATTCCATCCCTCCTTCCTCCCTTCCTTCTTTCCTTTCCTTTCCTTTCCTTTCCTTTCCTCCCTTCCTTTCTCCCTCCTTCCCTTCCTTCCTTCCTTCCTACCTCCTTTCCTTTCCTTTCCTCCCTTCCTTTCTCCCCCTCCTTCCCTTCCTTCCTTCCTTCCTACCTCCTTTCCTTTCCTCCCTTCCCTTCTCCCTCCTTCCCTTCCTTCCTTCCTTCCTACCTCCTTTCCTTTCCTTTCCTTCCCTCCCTTCCTCCCTCCTTTCCTTCCTTCCTTTCTTCGTACCTTCCTCCCTGCCTTTCCTTCCCTCCCTTCCTCCCTCCTTTCCTTCCTTCCTTTCTTCGTACCTTCCTCCCTGCCTTTCCTTCCTTATTCCATCCCTCCTTCCTCCCTTCCTTTCCTTTCCTTTCCTCCCTTCCTTTCTCCCTCCCTTCCTACCTCCTTTCCTTTCCTCCCTTCCCTTCTCCCTCCTCCCTTCCTTCTCCTACCTCCTTCCTTTCCTTTCCTCCCTCCCTTCTCCCTCCTTCCCTTCTCCCTCCTTCCCTTCCTATCCATATTATATAAATAAATAAATGAACCTCTTGTCCGTCCTGCAGGAAGTCAAGAGGAGCGCTGGCAGCTGCAGATCGTGGCTAAAGGAAGAGTCACGTGTCCTAAATGTAAGAGTTGTGAGCAGGAAGACGGTGGAAGGACTGAAGAAACACATGGAGAACTGCAGACTGGTGAGAGCTTTAACTTCACAGTGTTACCTATAATATATAAGTGTTGAATTAACCCTCCTGTTGTCCTCGAGTCAAGGAAGGAGGGAGGAAGGAAGAAAGTAAGGGAGGGAGGGAGGGAGGAAGAAGTAAGGAAAGGAGGGAGGGAGGAAGGAAGGAAGAAGTAAGGATAGGAGTGGAGGGAGAAGGAAGGAGGGAGGGAGGAAGAAGTAAGGAAAGGAGGAGGAAGAAGAAGTAAGGAAAGGACGGGAGGGAGGAAGGAAGGGAAGGTAGGAGGGAAGGGAGGAAAGGAGAAGAAGGAAAGGAAGAGAGAAGGAGGGAGGGAGGAAGGAAGGAAGGAAGAAGGATGGAGGAAGGAAGGAAGGAAGGCAGGAAGAATGAACAAAAGGGGGGAGGAGGAAAGGAGGAAGGAAGAAAGGAAAGGAGGGAGGGAGGAAGGAAGGAGGAAGAATGAACAAAAGGAGGGAGGGAGGAAAGGAGGAAGGAAGAAGGAGGGAGGGAGGGAGGGAGGGAGGAAGGAAGGAAAGGAAGGTAGGAGGGAAGGGAGGAAAGGGAGAAGAAGGAAAGAAAGAGAGAAGGAGGAGGAAGGAAGGAAGGAAGAAGGATGGAGAAGGGAGGGAAGGGAGGAAGGAAAGGAGGAAGGAAAGGGAAGGGAGGAAAGGAAGGGAGGAAGGAAAGGAAAGGAAGAGGTAGGAGGGAAGGGAGAAGGAAAGGAAGAAGGTAGGAGAGACGCTCTTAACTAAAGGGGCATTCTGAGTTTGAATTATCTGTTGAACAATGATAAAGCTTCTGAAGGCGATCTGTAGAAATACTGAGGGGGAAAAAAGGAAGAGAGCCATCAAATATATTAAAGTGAGAGTTTAATAATTAATAACTTAATATGTGGAGGAAGGAAGGAGAGTAAGGGAGGAAGGGAGGGAGGGAGGGAGGGAGAGAGGAGGAAGGAAGGAAAGGAAGAAAAGGAGGAAGAAAGGGAGGGAGGAAGGAAGAAGGAAGGAAAGGAAGAAAAGAGGGAAGAAAGGGAGAGAGGAAGGAAGAAGGAAAGGAAGGAAAAGAGGGAAGAAAGGGAGAGAGGAAGGAGGAAGGAAGAAGAAAAGGAGGGAAGAAAGGGAGGGAGGAAGGAAGAAGGAAGGAAAGGAGGGAGGAAAAGGACATATGGAAGGAAGGGAGGAGGAAGAGGGAAGGAATGAAATGAGGGAAGGAAGGAGGAAGGAAAGGTGGGAGGAAGGAAGGAAGGAAGGAAGGGAGGAAGGAAGGAAGGAAAGGAGGGAGGAAGAAGGAAGGAAAGGAGGGAGGGAGGAAGGAAGGGAGGAAGAAGGAAGGAGGAGGGAGGAAAGAAAGAAGGAAAGAAGAAGGAAGGAGGGAGAAAGGAAGGAAGGAAGGGAGGAAG
>NC_070594.1:4609814-4649217 GCF_027409825.1 Scomber japonicus | reverse complement strand
GGAAAGGAAAGGAAGAAGGTAGGAGGGAAGGGAGGAAAGGAAGGGAGGAAGGAAAGGAAAGGAAGAAGGTAGGAGGGAAGGGAGGAAAGGAAGGGAGGAAGGAAAGGAAAGGAAGAAGGTAGGAGAGAACGCTCTTAACTAAAGGGGCATTTCTGAGTTTGAATTATCTGTTGAACAATGATAAAGCTTCTGAAGGCGATCTGTAGAAATACTGAGGGGGGAAAAAAGGAAGAGAGCCATCAAATATATTAAAGTGAGAGTTTAATAATTAATAACTTCATATGTGGAGGAAGGAAGGAGAGTAAGGGAGGAAGGGAGGGAGGGAGGGAGGGAGAGAGGAAGGAAGGAAAGGAAGAAAAGGAGGGAAGAAAGGGAGGGAGGAAGGAAGAGGGAAGGAATGAAATGAGGGAAGGAAGGAGGAAGGAAAGGTGGGAGGAAGGAAGGAAGGAAGGTACGGAGGGAAGGGAGGAAAGGGAGAAGAAGGAAGGAAGGAAGGAAGAAGGATGGAGGAAGGGAGGGAGGGGGAAGGTAGGGGGCAGGAAAGAAAGAAAGAGAGAAGGAAGGCAGGAAAGAAAGGAAGGTAGGAGGGAGGGAGACAGGGAGGGAGGAAAGAAAAAGGGAGGAAGGAAAGGAGGGAGAAGGGACGCAGGAAAGAAGGAAGGGAGGGAGGAAAGAGAGAAGGAGGGAGGGAGGAAAGAAGGAAGAGAGCCATCAAATATATTAAAGTGAGAGTTTAATAATTAAGAACTTCATATGTGGAGGAAGGAAGGAGAGTAAGGGAGGAAGGGAGGGAGGGAGGGAGGGAGGGAGAGAGGAAGGAAGGAAAGGAAGAAAAGGAGGGAAGAAAGGGAGGGAGGAAGGAAGAGGGAAGGAATGAAATGAGGGAAGGAAGGAGGAAGGAAAGGTGGGAGGAAGGAAGGAAGGAAGGTAGGAGGGAAGGGAGGAAAGGGAGAAGAAGGAAGGAAGGAAGAAGGATGGAGGAAGGGAGGGAGGGGGAAGGTAGGGGGCAGGAAAGAAAGAAAGAGAGAAGGAAGGCAGGAAAGAAAGGAAGGTAGGAGGGAGGGAGGAAAGAAAAAGGGAGGAAGGAAAGGATGGAGAAGGGACGCAGGAAAGAAGGAAGGGAGGGAGGAAAGAGAGAAGGAGGGAGGGAGGAAAGAAGGAAGAGAGCCATCAAATATATTAAAGTGAGAGTTTAATAATTAATAACTTAATATGTGGAGGAAGGAAGGAGAGTAAGGGAGGAAGGGAGGGAGAGAGAGAGGAAGGAAGGAAAGGAAGAAAAGGAGGGAAGAAAGGGAGGGAGGAAGGAAGAGGGAAGGAATGAAATGAGGGAAGGAAGGAGGAAGGAAAGGTGGGAGGAAGGAAGGAAGGAAGGAAGGGAGGAAGAAGGAAGGAAAGGAGGGAGGAAAAAGGAAGGAAAGGAGGGAGGAAGGAAGGGAGGAAGAAGGAAGGAGGGAGGGAGGAAAGAAAGAAGGAAAGAAGAAGGAAGGAGGGAAGAAAGGAAGGAAGGAAGGGAGGAAGAAGGAAGGAAAGGAAGAGAGGGAGGAAGGGAAGAAGATGAATGATGAATGAATGACTCTACTCTGTCGTTGTCTAGCAACCGTTCACCTGTCAGCACTGTGGGAAACAACTCAAGTCCTCAACGGGGATGAAGTATCACATCATGGCCGACCACAGTCACCTGGTAAGACTCTTCATCACCACTCAGCTTCATCATCTTCATCCTCTTCATCGTGTTACATGTTTAATTATTTTAACCTGTATTATTATTATTTTAACGTTTGCAGCCCAGCCGAAGACGCGAAGCACCTTGACGACCGAGCCATCAAAGACAAACTGCGTAAAATCCTGAAGAGACTCGGAAAATTAAAATGCTCCAAAGAGGTAAAATCATTATTCTGCTTATTCAACTTCCTGTTGTTCTTCTTCACCCCGTCTGTTTTAACTGTTCCTTCCTTCCTCCGTCCCTTCCTCCGTCCCCCTTCCTTCCTCCCTCCCTGCTTTCCTTCCTTCCCTCCTTCCTTCCTTCCTTCCTTTCCTTCCTCCCTTCCTGCTTTCCTTTCCTCCCTTCCCTTCCTACTTTCCTTTCCTTTCCTTTCCTTTCCTTTCCTTTCCTTTCCTTTCCTCCCTTCCTTCTTTCCTTCTTCCTCCCTTCCTGCTTTCCTTTCCTCCCTTCCTTCCTTCCTTTCCTTCCTACTTTCCTTTCCTTTCCTCCCTTCTGTCCTTCCTCCATCCTCTTCCTTTCCTTCCTTTCCTTCCTTCCTCCCTTCCTGCTTTCCTTTCCTCCCTTCCCTTCCTACTTTCCTTTCCTTTCCTTTCCTTTCCTTTCCTTTCCTTTCCTTTCCTTTCCTTTCCTTTCCTTTCCTTTCCTTTCCTTTCCTTTCCTTTCCTCCCTTCCTTCTTTCCTTCTTCCTCCCTTCCTGCTTTCCTTTCCTCCCTTCCTTTCTTTCCTTCCTACTTTCCTTTCCTTTCCTCCCTTCCTTTCCTCCCTTCTGTCCTTCCTCCATCCTCTTCCTTTCCTTCCTTCCTCCCCTCCCTGCTTTCCTTTCCTTCCTCATCCCCCTTCCTTTCCTTCCTTCCTTCTGTCCTTCCTCCATCCTCTTCCTTTCCTCCCTTCCTTCCTGCCTTCCTCCTTCCTTTCCTCCCTTCTGTCCTTCCTCCATCCTCTTCCTTTCCTTCCTCCCTCCCTGCTTCCCTTCATTCCTCCTTCCTTCCTTCCTCCCTCCTTTCCTTCCTTCTTCCTCCCTCCCTTCCATCCTCCCTCCCTCCCCTCCTTCCTGTTTAATAAGCTTTTAATAGTTAAATATGTTTCCTTTCCCCTCTTTCCTTTCCCAGGGCTGTAACGCGGCCTTCACCAGCATCATGGGATACGTGTACCACATGAAGAAGTGCGGGAAGGAGGAGTCAGAGCTGGAGAAGATGCTGCTCAACTGTCTTCACTGCGGGAAAACATACAAGTCCAAAGCTGGTCTGGAGTATCACCTGAAATCAGAGCACGCTCCTGTGAGTCATCTGCTCATTTAAGTGTTTCAGGCTCAGTGATGGAAACCTGCTGCATCTAGAAACTACAGAGTATTAGAGGAAGGAAGGATGGAAGGAAGGAAAGGAGGGAGGGAGGAGGGAAGGAAGGAAGGAAGGAAAGGGGGAAGGAAGAAAGGAAAAAGGAGGGAAAGGAGGGAGGAAGGAAGGAAGGAAAGGAGGGAGAAAGAAGGAGGAAGGGAAGGAAGGAAAGGAAGGGAGGAAGGAAGGAAAGAAGGGAGGAAAGGAGGAAGGAAGGGAGGAAAGGAAAGATGAAGGAAGGAAGGAAGGTAGGAGGGAGGGAGGGAGGGAGAAAGGAAAAGAGGAAGGGAGGAAGGAGAAAGAAGGAGGAAAGGAAGGGAGAAGGGAGGAAAATGGAGGAAAGGAAAAGAGGAAGGAAGGAAAGAAGGACAGAGGAAAGAAGGAGGGGAGGGAGGGAGGAGGGAGGGAGGGAGATAGGATGGAAGGAAGAAGGAAGGGAGGAAGGAAGGGAGGAAAATGGAGGAAAGGAAAAGAGGAAGGAAGGAAAGAAGGACAGAGGAAAGAAGGAAGGGAGGAAGGTAGGGGGAAGAAAGAAAGAAAGAGAGAAGGAGGGAGGGAGGAAAGAAAGGAAGGAAGGAAGGAAGGAAGGAAAGAAGGAGGTAAAAAATGGTTTTATGTCATTTCAAGTGATTTAAAACCCAACAAAAATACTAAATGTACTAAATTTTAACAAACCTGATTCTGAGGAAAGGAAATAAGGAAGGAAGAAGGAAGGAAGGAAAGGAGGAAGAAAGAAGGAAAGGAAGGGAGAAAGAAAGAAAGAAAGAAGGAAAGGAAGGGAAGAAAGAAGGAAAGGAAGGGAAGAAAGAAGGAAAGGAGTCAGGGAGGAAGAAGGAAGGAAAGGAGGGAGGAAAGAAGGAAGGAAAGGAGGAAGAAAGAAGGAGAGGAGGGAGAAAGAAGGAAAGGAGGGAGAAAGAAGGAAAGGAGGGAGGAAGGAGGGAAGGGACGAAAGAAAGATGGAAGAGAGGAAGAAAGGTAGAAGGGAGGGAGAAAGGAAAAGAGGAAGGAAGGGAGGAAGGTAGGGGGGAAGAAAGAAAGAGAGAAGGAGGGAGGGAAGGAAGGATGAAAGGAGGAAGAAGGAAGGAAAGGAGGGAGGAAGGAAGGAAGGGAGGAAAATGGAGGAAAGGAAAAGAGGAAATAAGGAAAGAAGGACAGAGGAAAGAAGGAAGGGAGGAAGGTAGGGGAAAAAAGAAAGAAAGAGAGAAGGAGGGAGGGAGGAAAGAAAGGAAGGAAGGAAGGAAAGAAGAAAGAAGAACCTGATTCTGCTTTTAAAACTATTTTAAACATATTTATGAATTGAACCCTTATTTATAAGTCCGGTAGAGGTTAGGAAGTAAATTCATCCTCTCTTCCTCACTTCCTGTTTTGCCTCAGATGCCTCCGAAGACGGAGGAAGACGAGGAGCTGAAGGCTGAAGGCGAGGTGAACCCTGAGAGGACGGCCAGCGGACGGGTGCAGCGAGCCTCGGCGCAGGTGGCCAACTTCCACCTGGCCGAGATCGCCAACAACGACCTCCCCAAAGACTGGCCCAAGAGGAAGTTCCAGTCAGACCTGGTCCCCGACGACAAGAAGGCAAGACCTTCCTTCCTTCCTTCCTTCCTTCCTTCCTTCCTTCCTTCCTTCCTTCCTCCCTCTTTCTTTAATTTTTCCTTCGTTCTTCCCCTCCTTCCATACTTCTTTCCTCACGTCCTTACTTCCATATTTCCTTCCTTCCTTCCTTCCTTCCTTCCTTCCTTCCTTCTCTCCTTACTTCCTTCCTCTTTTCCTCCCTCTTTATTCCTTTCCTTCCTTCCTTCTTTCCTCCCTTCCTTCCTTCCACCTTTCCTTCCTCCCTTCCTTCTTTCCTCCTTCCTTCCTTCCTTCCTCCCTTCTTTCTTTCCTCACTTCCTTCTTTCTTTCCTACCTTACTTCCTCCCTTCCTTCCTTCTCTCCTTACTTCCTTCCTCTTTTCCTTGCTCCCTCCTTACTCATTTCCTTCCCCATTCCTTCCTCCCTTATTTCCTCCCTGCCTTCCTTCCTCCTTTCCTTCCTCCCTTCCTTCCTTCTCTCCTTCCTTCCTACCTTCCTTGCCTGACAACAAAAAGGCAAGATCAGAACCAGACCAGAACCAGACCAGAACCAGACCAGAACCAGATCAGAACCAGATCAGAACCAGATCAGAACCAGATCAGAACCAGATCAGGACCAGTGTTAAACTTCCTGTCAAATTGACCACATCTCTCTTTTGACTGTTCCTTCTTTCCTTCCTTCCTTCCTTCCTCTTCTCCTTTCTCCCTCCCTCCCTCCCTCCTTCCTTCTTTCCTCCCTCCCTCCTACCTTCCTTCCTTCCTTCTTTCCTCCGTCCTTCCTCCCTTGCTTTCCTTCCTCCCTTCCTTCTTTCCTTTCCTCGCTTTCTTCTAGCTTTCCTTCCTTCCTTCCTTCCTTCCTTCCTCTTTCTTTAATTTTTACTTCGTTCTTCCCATCCTTCCCTCTTTCTTTGCTCCCTCCTCGTTCCATACTTCTTTCCTCACTTCCTTCCTTCCTTCCTTCCTTCCTTCCTTCTCTCATTACTTCCTTCCTCTTTTCCTCCCTCTTTATTCCTTTCCTTCCTTCCTTCTTTCCTCCCTTCCTTCCTCCCTTCCTTCTTTCCTCCTTCCACCTTTCCTTCCTTCCACCTTTCCTTCCTCCCTTCCTTCTTTCCTCACTTCCTTCTTTCCTTCCTACCTTACTTCCTCCTTTCTTTCCTCCCTTCCTTCCTTCTCTCCTTACTTCCTTCCTCTTTTCCTCGCTCCCTCCTTACTCCTTTCCTTCCCCATTCCTTCCTCCCTTCTTTTCTCCCTGCCTTCCTTCCTCCTTTCCTTCCTCCCTTCCTTCCTTCTCTCCTTCCTTCCTTCCTCTTTTCCTCCCTCCCTCCTTACTCCCTTCCTTCCTTCCACCTTTCCTTTCTCCCTTCCTTCCTTCCTTCCTTCCTTCTCTCCTTATCTCCTATATTAATAAAAGACTATGCTTAACTTGGCTTTGATTGACACTCTGGTCTCTTCCCAGTTAAAATACGCCCGACCAGGACTTCCTGCTTTCAGCCAGGAAGTGCTGAGGAAGTGGAAGAATGAGGTGAAGCTGCAGAGGAAAGTTCACTGTCCCAACAAGGTAGAAAAAAACACCACACTCATATTCTTTCATCCCTCTCTTCCTTCTCTCTTTTTTTCTTTCCTCTCTCTTTCCTCCCTTCCTTCTTTCCTTCCTCCATCCCCCTTCTTCCTTCCTTCTTTCCTTCCTTCATTCTTTTCTTCCTTCTTTCCTTCCTTCCTTCCTTCCTTTCCTTCCTCCCTCCCTCTTTTCCTTTCTACCTCCCTCTCTCCTACCTTCCTTCTTTCCTCCCTCCCTCCCTTCCTTCCTTCCTTCCTTCCTTCCTTCTTTCCTTCCTTCCTCCCTCCTTCCTTCTTTCCTCCCTCCCTCCTACCTTCCTTCCGTCTTTCCTCAGTCCTTTCCTTCCTTCTTCCTCCCTTCCTCCTTTCCTTCTTCCTTCCTCCCTTCCTTCTTTCCTTCCCCGCTTTCTTTCCTCTCTCTTTCCTCCCTTCCTTCTCTCTTTCTTTCCTTCCTCTCTTTCCTCCCTTCCTTCTTTCCTTCCTCCATCCCCCTTCTTCCTTCCTTCTTTCCTTCCTTCATTCTTTTCTTCCTTCCTTCCTTCCTTCCTTCCTCTCTCCCTTCCTGTCTCCCTCCCTCCCTTCCTTCCTTCCTTCCTTCTTTCCTTCCTTCCTCCCTCCTTTCTTCTTTCCTCCCTCCCTCCTACCTTCCTTCCGTCTTTCCTCAGTCCTTTCCTTCCTTCTTCCTCCCTTCCTCCTTTCCTTCCTTCTTCCTCCCTTCCTTTCCTTCTTCCTCCTTTCCTTCCTTCCTTCCAGTCTCTGTAGATCCTGTATTAGTTTTAGGTTTAACTTCATCTCTCTGTGTTTCAGGGTTGCGGCTCCACTTACACCAGCGTGTCCGGACTAAAGGCTCATCTGGGTCTCTGCACAAGGGTTCGTCACATTCCTCCTTTTTTAATCAAATCCATGAATCTGCATAAATTGTGCTTATGTGGACTGGTATCAGAGTAATACCCACTGTGATGATGATTAATGTATTTAACCATGTATCCCCTTATTAGTCAGAACTTATAATACACCTTATATACTTTAAACAGTCTGCAAAAGGCCTTTTAAATTATATTCTTTAGCTCCACTACAGCTTCTAAAAGACCTTATTTCATATCTTCTTTTAATTGTTTTAAATGTTTTTTTTTTTTTTTTTGATCAAGGTCTTTTTATTAACATGCCAAAAGAGAGATGACCATATACATGTGCATATTACAAATCTTTCTTTTACCTATCTCAACCCCCCTCCCCACCCTACAACATCAACATCGAACTCAATGGCCAGACACAAGAAAGCAAGCATTTTAAATGTTTTTAACTTAACTGTATCTTCTCTGTTTTATTTGTATTCATTCATCGTTTTATTCTCTTTTCTTTAGCTACCTTATATTATTTTTACTGTCCTCAATGGTCTTGTGGGCTAAAAAATAAAGGTTAATAATTAATAAATGATGAGTTAAAATCATATTTATTATCTTCATGACCCCCTGTGTGTGTAGATGTAGTGTTTTGTACTTCTGAGCCTCGTTATCATTTTATGTCTCTATAACTTCATCTGATTTCATTTCAGGGCGACTTTGAGGCTGGAAAATACAGATGTCTGATCTGCCATAAGGAGTTTAACTCAGAGAGTGGAGTGAAATACCACATCAACTCTGTCCATTCACAGGTAATCACATAGTTCATGTTCTGGCAGTATTTATTATCAAGAAGCACAAAGTCGTTCCTTGTCTTTCTCTAGTTTATTCAGTCGTCTGCGGAAGGACTCCTTGCTGTCTCAAGCGTGAGATGGCACAGCGAGCCCAGAGCAGAGGAAATAGTCAGATTATATACAATACAAGGATGACTTTGTTCTACCATCAGAACAATGTCAGCACAATAGTCATAATGTGTGTACAAACCAGGCAGGGAGTTCAGGTCCTCTGAAATGAGGCCAACCAGGAAGTAACTTAGAACTGCATTCTATCAAAAGGCCACCAGGGGGCGACCGTCTCTATACAAGTCAATGGAGAATTCACCAACTTCTCACTTGATTTCTAACCTCAGTAAACGTTTTCAAAATGTGTTTATGGTCTCAATCGCTAGTTTAAAGCCTTCTTCAATGCAGTATGATGTTCATTTGGGACATTTTGGCCTCCCTGATTTTATATGTGACGATAAAGCAGGGTATGCATTAGGGCGTGGCTACGTCCTGATTGACAGGTTGATTGACCAATGTCCTCGAGATCCAGCCCTCGCAACCATAGCAACCTCCCCGCTCTGCCCATGGCCCCGTCTCATGCCCATATAAGTAGAATCCGTGTTTTTATTTTTCCCAGCATGCACCTGAAATTTTCAAGATGGCGCTGCCTAGATTAGAAACTATTGGCTTCCGAGCAGCAGTCCACAAACCAATGGGTGACGTCACGGATGTTACGTCCATTTATTTTATACAGTCTGTGGTACAATCAGGACAATGGTTAGTCAGTAGATTATAACATATTATGACACACACATACACCTAATCATATGACATAGTGACTCATTTGTATCAGAGAAGATGAATAATAAGAATTCCCATTACATTCACAACATGACTTTAACACGGCATCTTGATTACGACTATCCTTTGCAAACGATATTATAATAAATTAATAAAACCATCACCTCCAAACCTTCTCTTCTAACTTCCTCTGTCTGTTTTTCTTGTATTTCCTCTCCTCGTTCTGCAGGACTGGTTTGTGACGAACAAAAAAGCCCACAAGAAATTTGAGAAGTTCCTCAAAAACCAGCCGAGGGAGTTCATGCAAAACATGGACAAGCCCTACGTGGATCAGTACAACCATCACCACCACTTCCAACATCACCACCACCACCACCAGCAGCATCACCACCACCATCAACACCATCAACACCACCATCAGCACCATCAGCAGCAGCAGCAGCAGCAGCATCATCACCAACCCATGCAGCTCCAACCCTTGCAGCACCCTCTGCAGCCGCTGCATCACCTCCATCACCACACCCAGATCGTCCATCAGGACCACCAGAACGTCCATCCGCAGGTGGACTCCCAGCTCCAGCAGCAGCAGCAGATACTCCAGTACACACCTCTGGAGCCTCCGCCGGGGCCGATGTGGGTGGATATGGACCGGAGGGAAGCGGTGCCGGGACCAGAGCAGGCTCCGATAGAGATGGAGCTGGCTGAGGTGGAGAAACCTGACGATGACGGTTGTGTCGCTGTCGCTGTCGCTGAGAATGTCGTTGACGGTGGTGTTATTGTGACGGAGGTGGTGACCAGGAGAGAGAAGAGGGAGAGAGGGAAGGCTCATATGAAGAGGAAGGATTGCTTTGCTTACGCTGGTGCAGGAGGTGTTGCAGCAGGCAGCAGTAGCAGTAGCAGCAGCAACACCGGCAGCTCGTGCAGCGAATCGTCGGAGGTGGAGCAGCAAGAGCGGCAAAGACAGATCGACCAGTGGAACCTGAGGCGGCCGGTCGTCGTCATGGAGGTAAACGACGAGGCTGTAAAACGACAGAGGCGCACTTAAAAAAAAAAAAAAAAAAAGAAAAAACACTTTACTTTAAAACACTTCAACCGGTTTCAGCCGATTTTTAAGCATCTGTCCGTCCGCCGTTGACAAATGTGACAAAGACGAAGATTACAAAGCTCTTCGTTTCCTTTGAGGAACTGAGACGAACAGGTGAGAAGGCAGCTCATGACGGGAGATATGACTCGAAAAACTTCAAGGTGTCAGTGTGGATATATAAGAATATTATTATATAAATATATATAAATACATTTCTGGGTTTAGAGGCTGTTTCTCTCTCTCTCTCTCTCTCTCTCTTTCTCTCTCTCTCTCTCCTGAGAATGGATGTTATTGTATAGCCCTAAGAAATTTAGTATACCGTTAATCTGTGTGTTTAACTGTAACAGATTCTTCTTACCACCTTTAAATGTGTCTTATTCTTTAAAAAAAAAAAAAAAAAAAGAAGTTTGATAAGCCCTTCCTGTCTTTCATGTTTACCTTTTAAAGGGAAGATGTTACTTTACCCTGCAGAGAGGATGCTACACTATAGTATATTATTTTATTAGACTTGTCTAGTTGCTCTCTCGCTCTCTCTCTCTCTCGCTCTCTCTCTCTCTCTATGAAAAGATTTTGTGCCTCTTAATTCTGACTTAAATAACTTCATAACTCCCATCAGCACCAGACCTCTGGCATTGTTACTTCCTGTCAGGCCTTTTATTAGCTGAATTAATGTTGGATGAATCAGTTCTCATTGTTTTTGAATCGCATCACCCGATTTTAACCATATTTTCCATAATGGGACCATAAACACATACATATATATATTCACAGAACATCCAAGCTGACTTGTATTGTGGAAATTAAGACACTTTGAACAGCTGCATAATTTATAAGGAGCCATGAAAAGGAGAGGGACCCAACTGCAGTTAACATGACTGACATATATCTAATCTATGCCGGAAGTCCCAAGCGGAAGTTTCTTCTTCGTGTAATGTATTGCTATTTCGGCGTCCATAATACATCCATGGTCCATATCGATTAGCGGTTAGCACGTTATTTAAATATTGCACAGTGATGGTGATAATGGTGATAATGCAGTGAGTAATGATATTGCACGCGCGGATATTCACATTTGTATTCATAATGTTGAAACTGAGGACTGCATTCTATCAAAAGGCCACCAGGGGGCGACCGTCTCTATACAAGTCAATGGAGAATTCACCAACTTCTCACTTGATTTCTAACCTCAGTAAACGTTTTCAAAATGTGTTTATGGTCTCAATCGCTAGTTTAAAGCCTTCTTCAATGCAGTATGATGTTCATTTGGGACATTTTGGCCTCCCTGATTTTATATGTGACGATAAAGCAGGGTATGCATTAGGGCGTGGCTACGTCCTGATTGACAGGTTGATTGACCAATGTCCTCGAGATCCAGCCCTCGCAACCATAGCAACCTCCCCGCTCCGCCCATGGCCCTGCCTCATGCCCATATAAGTAGAATCCGTGTTTTTATTTTTCCCAGCATGCACCTGAAATTTTCAAGATGGCGCTGCCTAGATTTGAAACTATTGGCTTCCGAGCAGCAGTCCACAAACCAATGGGTGACGTCACGGATGTTACGTCCATTTCTTTTATACAGTCTATGATTATACCGTTACGATAAACATATGGGTTTTTTTAGGCTTTTATTTTTGTTTTTGCTCGGAGCGGCAATTAACTTCCACGTGACACTTTCGGCAAGGATTGGCTATGTATGAGCGGCGATTGACTAACTACCGTTTGGGACTTCCGACAAGCATTGGATTTATAGCAGTGCTCTTGTCGGCCATCTTTACTGCAGGAAGGTACTCTTGATGAAAAGGCCTGTCACAATAATTATCGACTTAATTATCAGCATCATCATGTCTATATATGGACTTATTGTATGATACATAGACATGACATTGATTTTTTTTTTTACATTTAGGCTATTCATGTCACATTGGCTAAATGATTACATCAGTGGAATAAAATGATCTTCAAATGACAATAATATCGTTTATCGCGATTATTTCTGAGACAATACATCGTTCAATAAAAGGAGTTATCGTGACAGGCCTAGCAATGAAGACAAAAGGGAATTAAAGGCAAACAATTCAAAACATTTGGCATCTGCAGCTATTAAATAAATAGTCACACATTTGAGATTAGAAGATAAATCACTGCCCAATAACCGAAATTCAGACCAGGAATTGTTGTTTTTCTTTATTTCTGCTTGTGTACAGATAGATGTATTAAATAATGAGTTTTAAAGGTATTAATTGACAGAAGAGTTTGTCACATGTCGGCCTACCTCATTATATTACACTTTCCTGTAAAAAGAAAACAACAAAATGAATACTTGACATAATAATTACTCATATTTTAAAACTGAAACTAAAGCCAATCTCTAATTGATATATACTCCTTAAGTGTCTTAAATAAAAGTCATTCAATCTTTTCCAAGTAGAACAATAAACACACAAGAAGTCAAATCAGCAGAGAAACAAGGAAGCACAGAAATATGATTGTTTCTTAACAGCTGATCACAAAACAAAGAAGCCAATAAATCATCAATTCATAAACGTATTAATGTATTGTGCCGGCACTCTCGACCTTGCCAACACACACACACACACACACACACACACACACACACACACACACACACACACACACACACACACACACACACATTGACTGACATGTTACAGTGAACATACCAAGCATTTAACATGGAGGATGTTTCTTTGTTTTCTCTCTCTCTCTTTCTTTCTTCCGTTCATCCTTCAGTAACATATTTAACAAATAGCATGTAGCCTAAAGATAATATACTCTGCATTTTTGTATCTGCTATAGTGATGTACAGTTATGGATGGTTGTCAATCGCTTGTTTGTAATGTTTTTAAAACACTAATTTGTTGGGTTTTTTTTGTTTTCTTTTTCAACTGTTTCGCTTTTATGAATGTATTCGGTTTCTCCCCCTCTGTTGTGCACTACAGTTAAAGGTGCAATCTGTAATAATTATGTCCGATTTTAGTTTAAAAGTATTCCAAAAAAGATTAAACTAAAATAATCAACAGTGAAGGAATAGCAGTTCATCGTCTGCGTATTGTGTAACAGCTCGTAATACCACTTCTTACCTCAAGAGGCGATAGTGAGTCGCTGTAGCGTTTCAGTCCAACGTGAGAGGATGAAGAAGAAGAAGAAGCAACTCTCCCGCTGCGTTAGCACTGAATTAGCATTGCTATCATACACTGTTTCTCAAATCTCTCAATGAGAAGTATGGAAACATGCAGTACTATGAGTAAAAGCCCAAAAGTTGAGTGCGTAACTATGGACAGTTCTTGTCCTCAACGGTCGCCATTTTGGCTCCGTAGCAGAAGGGGAGGGGCCACTTTTCAAACAGGAAATGGCAGCAGAGGACGTTGTAACTATGGTGACCATCTCTGCATTACTCAAATGTAAATTATATAAACCATCAGTACGTTTATTGGGTTAATTTAACCATCTGAAATGATTTAGTACTGCACATGATAACGACAATGCTAACGCTAGCTTTCGAACTAGCTTATTGTAATTTCCACTAAGTGCGCATCAGCCAAGTTTGATTTGAGACAACACTAACCTGCCAACTAAGTACACAGTGTACACAGTTTACTACACAAAAAGTACATGATTTGAGACAAAGGCCTAGTTAGCTAATTTTCTAGCCAACACGACACTGATAATGATCCATTGATTCAGTGCTAATGTAGCGTAGCGTAGCGTAACATCAAGGACATCCCAACTGTTATGGTAGTATTTTTTGTATTAAGCTCCACTATACTGTTGTCACATATAAACCATCAGTAGGTTTATTGGGTTAATTTAACCGTCTGTAATGGCTTAGTACTGCAAATGATAACGTGAATGTTAACGCTAGCTTCCTAACTTAGCTAATCGTAATTTCCACTAAGTATGCATTAGCCAAGTTTGATTTGAGACACTAACCTGTCGAAATGTGGGCACTACACAAGTAAATACAGTGTACTAACAGAAGTACATGATTTGAGACAAAGGCCTAGTTAGCTAATTTTCTAGCCAACGCGACACTGACACTGATCTATTGATTCAGTGCTAACGTAGCTTAGCATAACATCAAGGACATCCCAACTGTTATGGTGGTATGCTGTTGTCACATATAAACCATCAGTAGGTTTATTGGGTTAATTTAGGAGTCTGTAATGGTTTAGTACTGCAAACAATAACACTACTTCCAATTTCCAGTAAGATAGTGCTAACATAGCGTAGTGTAGCGTAGCGTAACATCAAGGACATCCCAACTGTTATGATAGTATGCTGCCCCCTAGTGTTGAGTACGAATTCAACAATTCTTACATATTGCACCTTTAAGTCTGTTTTTGTTCTGAAATCAATATTTAATTCTTTTTTTGTTTTGTTTGTTGGTTTGAAACATTCAAAGAGGATTACCCTTTAATCTGTGAACCTATCTATATATAAGAAACGCTATGTGAAAAAATGTTCTGCCAAAAATATTCCGTGTATCTGGTTCTGTTTTTAAAGTGCTTTAGAGTCGAGTTACGCTCGATCAGAACTAGCTGGTTTGACGTGTTTATAGTTGTGTGGCTTAACTCGAAGGTGGAGAACAGACTGTTATAGAAGGAGGAGGGGCGGGGGGGGGGGGGGGGAGGGGGGCGGGGCGTGATGGTGTTGAAATATTTGGGGATAAAGGTGCACACTTAAAAAACAAGAGCTTGAAAGAGAGGTTCAAACCGTGGTTCCTTTCCCACCTCCGTACAGAGAAGGTGTCAGGAAGTGTGGGAGTGAATGTCGGATCATCGGTCTGAGATTGGAGAAGGTTTAGGGCAGGGGTGTCAAACATGCGGCCGGATACGGCCCGCCAAGGGGTGCGATCCGGCCCACTTGCCTTCCAGTGCTCTTTTCCTTCCTTCCATCTGTCCTTCCTACCTTCCTTTTTTCCTTCCATCTGTCCTTCCTTCCTTTCTTCCTTCGTTCCTTTCTTTGTTCTGTCCTTCCTTTCTTCCTGTCTCCCTTCCTTCCTTGTCTGTCCGTCCTTCACTATCTCTCTTTCCTACCTTTCTTCCCTCCTTCATTTTGCCTGTCTTTCCTTCGTTCCCATCTTATTTCCTTCCTTTCTTCCTTTCTTCCTTCCATCTTTTCAATGATCCGGCCCACATGAGATCAAATTGGTCTGTATGTGGCCCTTGAATGAAAATGAGTTTGACACCTCTGGTCTAGGGGGTATTTTCCATCCATCAGGCAGTTCTGACGGAGTTGACTGACCCCTTTATTTAAAAAAAAAAGAAAAAAGAAAAGAAAACATCCTGGTACATGGGAAGTATTTCAAAACGCATGATTTATAAATTAACATGGATCTCAGACACTTGAAGTACAATTTATTCCCCAATTATTATGTTCTCATTTATTTTAGTGGTAAACCTGAGAAAGCATATTCATTACAGCTCCAAGCACCAAGAAGGTTAAACAGGTTCTTTTGGTTACCATGGTAACTCAGATAAATGTGTCTGAGCTCCAGTTCCAGCTGTGCTCCAGACTCAGACTCTGCTCTATAAACCTTTGTTTCTACGTTACATCAGATGTTTGACCCCCCCGACATACCTGCCTGCAAGTATAGCTTTTATTCTTTTATTTCATATTTCACTCTACCTGTACAGTCTCTTACAGTCTTTATGGTTTTATGTTACTTTTACATTATTTGTCTCATTTATTTGTCTCATTTATTTGTCTCATCACCTGTTTCTTTATATGTCACATCGATGAACTCTTGAATGTTTTGTGATGGTGCTTTTTTTGTCTTTGTTTGTCTGTTGTGGATTTCACTGCTCATGCTGAATATTCACTACCATTATTATTATTATTATTATTATTATTATTATTATTTATATCATTATTAGGGCCCGAGCGGTGACCAGCGTGAAGCCCTATTGTATCTGTAAACCGACATGCATGGGGGGGGGGCGAGGGCCCGTTCATCGCTCCTTGCAGCTTTAATTATTATTATTTTGATACTAATCATAGTTACATAATTATTATGGTTATTACTTATAACCTAGCAGTGGTCGAAGCAATGTCCTACTGTACTTAAGATCCATTGCCAGTGTATAAATATATGCTTGATATAGTCAGTCATTAAGTAATAATCTAAATAGATAATAGTATCGAGTAACTCACCAACAAATTTAAATCAATCTAATTTTGTATAGCTGATTTTGTTCCTGCTTCCCCATCCTGTTAATTGTCTCACAACCCTTTAACCCTTTATTGTAAATATCCCAAAATATCCTTCCTTCCTTCCTTCCTTCCTTCCTTCCTTCCTTCCTTCCTTCCTCCCTGCCTTCTTTCCTTCCTTCCTTCTTTCCTTCCTTTCCTTCCTCCCTGCCTTCTTTCTTCCCTTCCTCTCTCCCTCCCTCGTTCCTTATTTCCTCCATCCTTCCTTCCTTTCCTTCCTCCCTCCCTCCTTCTCTCCTCCCTTCCTTCTTTCCTTCCTCCGTCCTTCCTTCCTTCCATCTGTCCTTCCTCCCTCCCACCTTCTCTCCTCCCTTCTTTCTTTCCTTCCTCCGTCCTTCCTTCCTTTCTTTCCTTCCTTACATCTGTTCTTCCTCCCTCCCTCCTTCTCTCCTCCCTTCCTTCTTTCCTTCCTCCATCCCCCTTTCTTCTTCCTTCCTTCCTTCTTTCTTCCCTTCCTCCCTCCCTCCTTCTCTTTCTTTCCTCCCCCCTACCTTCCTTCCTTCCTTCCTTCCTTTCCTTTCCTCCGTCCTTCCTTCCTTCCTTCCTTCCTTTCAATGAGTGTCCTATAAAGGGTTAAATTGGTCTTTTAACCCTTCGATGGTCGCTAGGAAACCACTGACTGATGTTGGTGATGTCACACGTTGAGATCTGATATAAAGTGTCTGTGCTTTTGAAATGCTCCCCATGTCAACTCAAACGCTCGTGACCAAAACGTTATCATTCATTCAAGCACTTTTCAAACGGTTTGCTCAGCATTTAGACGTAACTAATGTTCCACCCTTCCTTCCATCCATTTGTCCTTCCTCCCTTCCTTCCTCCTTTCCTTCCATCCATTTGTCCTTCCTTCCTTGCTTTTGTCCTTCCTCCCTTCCTTCCTTCCACCCTTCCATCCATTTGTCCTTCCTTCCTCCCTTCCTTCCATTGTCCTTCCTTCCTTCCTTCCATCCATTTGTCCTTCCTTCCACCCTTCCTTCCATTGTCCTTCCACCCTTCCTTCCTTCCATCCATTTGTCCTTCCTTCCTCCCTTCCATCCATTTGTCCTTCCTCCCTTCCCTCCTCCCTTCCTTCCTTCCTTCCACCCTTCCTTCCATTGTCCTTCCACCCTTCCTTCCTTCCATCCATTTGTCCTTCCTTCCACCCTTCCTTCCATTGTTCTTCCTCCCTTCCTTCCTTCCATCCATTTGTCCTTCCTTCCTCCCTTCCTTCCATTGTCCTTCCTCCCTTCCCTCCTCCCTTCCTTCCTTCCTTCCTTCCTTCCACCCTTCCTTCCATTGTCCTTCCTTCCTTCCTTCCATCCATTTGTCCTTCCTTCCACCCTTCCTTCCATTGTCCTTCCACCCTTCCTTCCTTCCATCCATTTGTCCTTCCTTCCTCCCTTCCCTCCTCCTTTCCTTCCATCCATTTGTCCTTCCTTCCTTGCTTTTGTCCTTCCTCCCTTCCTTCCATCCATTTGTCCTTCCTTCCTTCCTTCCATTGTCCTTCTTCTCATCTTTTCCACCCTTCCTTCCATTGTCCTTCCTCCCTTCCTTCCATCCATTGTCCTTCCTCCCTTCCCTCCTCCCTTCCTTCCTTCCTTCCTTCCTTCCACCCTTCCTTCCATTGTCCTTCCTTCCTTCCTTCTATCCATTTGTCCTTCCTTCCACCCTTCCTTCCATTGTCCTTCCACCCTTCCTTCCTTCCATCCATTTGTCCTTCCTTCCTCCCTTCCCTCCTCCTTTCCTTCCATCCATTTGTCCTTCCTTCCTTGCTTTTGTCCTTCCTCCCTTCCTTCCATCCATTTGTCCTTCCTTCCTTGATTTTGTCCTTCCTCCCTTCCTTCCTCCCTTCCTTCCATCCATTTGTCCTTCCTTCCTTCCTTCCATTGTCCTTCTTCTCATCTTTTCCACCCTTCCTTCCATTGTCCTTCCTCCCTTCCTTCCATCCATTTGTCCTTCCTCCCTTCCTTCCTCCTTTCCTTCCATCCATTTGTCCTTCCTTCCTTGCTTTTGTCCTTCCTCCCTTTCCTAGAGCTGCTCTGATCCCTGAAAACCAGATTTTATCAGCACATGTGTACAAGTGTTAAGATTTCTGTTACATTTTGCTCAGAATCGCACCAGAATCTGCTTATTTCACTACATGTTCAGCTCTTAAAGCTTTAAAAAATCGTCGTCTCTGTCACTTAGAATTAGCATTTATTCCTCTTAATGCAGGAGCACCATTTTATAACTCACATTTAGTCTACATAGAAATCCTTTTATGTCCTTTTTGTTGTGTTTCGTTGCCAGCAGAGGAGTTATCGGCTACTGTAGACACGATTATAAAAACAGGTTCATCATGTAACTGAGTTTAATCCACATTAACCCCAGTAGAGAGAAGTGATGAGTCAGCAGAAACAAGAAAAGAAGAGGCCACAAATCTTAAATAATCTTTCCCATCAAGCTCATCTGTGAATGTTTAAACTCTAACTGAGATTAAACTGCTTTAATAATCATCCGTTGGCTGCGTTAGATATGATGCTGTTTGTAAAAGAGACCTGTGAATCAATTATGATCATTAATGGAAAATGTTCTCATGTCTTGTTCCCCTCCTTCCACCAACACCACCACCATCCATTCAGACAATATACTGTATAAATAATCAAAGCCAGATTTAAATAAAGGTTCATTTAGTAGCTTTGTACTATTTGTAAACACGTAAAGAAAAATGGACTCAAAAACATTGAACAGTCATTTCTCCATTTTTATGAGACATAATTTCTATTAAATTTGAAAGTTACTGTCTCAGTCAACCCTGCATTAACTAAACTAAAGTCTGTATTTAATATGTTATTGTTTTTTTGTTGGTTTGTTTGTTTTTTTAGGAGTTATGTGCTGCTATTTCATAGTACCAGCAGTGTTATAACAACAGATAATTAAAAGTTTAATTCATGGTCATTATGGGCTCATGTGTGTTCAGTAATGATGATGTGGAGACTGTAAGATGGAGCATAGAGCGCCAAGTAAGAGAAGCACACAATACCAATATATACCAGTATATACCAGAATATACCAATATATACCAAGAGCGTCAGGTAAGCACAGCACCAGTATACCAGTATAACCACCAGTATACCAGTATATACCAATATATGCCACTATATACCAATATATACCAGAATATACCAATATATACCAATATATACCGGTATATACCAGCACCTGCATGGCTGATGTTGTGTATTTTCCAGGTTCGGTTTGTCCACAGAGTCCGTCTTCCTGCTTGATCTGCTCCCCTCAGTCTTCCTGCAGTACTGGTCCTTTACCGGTCTGCACCTGTCATATCTGGACCTGCTGCTTCATTGTCATTTTGGTAAGATGGTATACCTCAAAGCTAACAAACCACTATGGGGAAAATCCTGCTATATATGGCATAATTTAAATCTGTAAGGTAATTTAAAGTGTTTTACTTTAGAGATAAAGTAAGACAATCTTATGACGGGTGTAAAACAAGCAGAAGGCGACAAGAAAAAGACTTAAATAGGATTTTTACCGGTGTATAAAGGACCCCTCGTTTTAATTGGATACATGAAATGCATGATACAAATAAAAAGTTATTTTTTTAATCATTAAAAAAATAAAAACAGTAAATAATAAGTACACAAGAAAAGCAAAAATAAGTATTTTTAAAAAGGGGGACAAAGACAAATAATACAAATAAATAATACAAAGGAATTATTATAAGTTCACAATACAAGAAAATATTATAATACAAGCAGGCAATACATGTTTGTACTTTATGGAAATAGTGGAAGTGTATTTTCCCATTTCTAGCCTTACCAACCCAAAGTTACCCCCTTCCTTTTGGTTCCAGCTCAGGATTGAACTCGGGTCTCCAGCCGGCAGCAGGCGGAGGTGCAGTACCGCTAACCGGTGATAGGGGGCTCTGTGGGGAACCACGCTCCTACAGTTAACATGGCGGTCTGATGTCAGCGGAATGTGAGTTACACAGCAAGCGGTGATCTCTAGAAAAAACAAACACCGGAGATATTCCCGGTGATTTCCCGTTAAAAACACCCACCGGTTAAAGAAGGAGCACCGTGTGGATGTGCGCGTGCTGGCTGCTTTATGACCTCAGCGCAGTTTGGGATTCGATCTCGGGTTAGGACGGATTCTAGAACGCCGGGCTCGGTAAGTTCCGCGGCCTATCAGCCTCCGCCACCGGGGATGAAGCCCGGACAGTAAGCAAGGTGAGCTTTTAACCGTGTCGTTATCTTGTCCCGGTGACTCCCAGCTTGCTTTAGAAAAAAAGAAAAGACAGCATTACCGGAATTTGCCTCTTCTTTAGCCGGTTAGCTCGGTAGCGTGGAAAGAACGAAACCAGCCGAAGATACGAGCATGTATTACTTCAATAACTTATAAATGCTTCATATTAATGACCGGAAGCTGCGCCGAATTATAGCATGACTCCAATCTGTAAAGCAACGTCATATTTCGCCGGTGTTTGAGGACGTGTCGGTGCACCGGGACGGAAGTCAGATTAAAACAGTGAGATTACTCAACGAGGTTTGGTTGGAGAGTCAGTCCACATGACAGCTGGATATCGACCTGATATCGGGAGAGTCCACTGACTCCACTTTTCCTTAGTTATACTTTCAGATAATATATTTATATTTATACTATACATCTGAAGCTGTTTAAAATACAGTAAATATGTTTTTAAGGAAGGTTATAATTTTAATTTACAAGTTAAAGCTCAACGCACCCCAAGAGGAAACACTGAGTAGTATAATAAACATGTAGTGCTGGGAAGTGACTAAGTACAGTTTAGTGGTACTAGTACTATACTGTAGTATAGTTTGAGGTACTTGTACTTTTCTGTAGTATAGTTTGAGGCACTTCCATTTTACTGTAGTACAGGTGGAGGTACTTTACTATAGTATAGTTTAGAACTACTTGTACTTTACAATAGTACAGTTTGAGGTACTTGTACCTTACTGTAGTACAGTTTGATGTACTTGTACTCTATTGTAGTACAGTTTAGAGGTACTTGTCCTTTACTGTAGTACAGTCGGTCGGAGGTATTTGTACTTCAGTGTAGTACAGTTTAGAGGTATTTGTACTTTACTGTAGTACAGTTTGAGGTACTTGTACTTTACTGTAGTACAGTTTGAGGTACTTGTACTGTAGTCCAGTTTGAGGTACTTGAACTTTACTGCAGTACAATTTAGAGATATATCTCTAAACTGTACTGCAGTAAAGTACATGTATACATGTACTTTACTGTAGTACAGTCTGTCTGAGGTACTTGTACTTTACTGTAGTACAGTCTGTCTGAGGTACTTGTACTTTACTGTAGTGCAGTTTGAGGTATTTGTACTTTACTGTAGGCCAGTTTGAGGTACTTGTACTTAACTGTAGTACAGTTTGAGGTACTTGTACTCTATTGTAGTACAGTCTGTCTGAGGTATTTGTACTTTACTGTAGTACAGTTTGAGGTACTTGTACTTTACTGTAGTACAGTCTGTCTGAGGTACTTGTACTTTACTGTAGTGCAGTTTGAGGTATTTGTACTTTACTGTAGGCCAGTTTGAGGTACTTGTACTTAACTGTAGTACAGTTTGAGGTACTTGTACCCTATTGTAGTACAGTCTGTCTGAGGTATTTGTACTTTACTGTAGTACAGTTTGAGGTACTTGTACTTTACTGTAGTATAGTTTGAGGTACTTGTACTATAACACATGTTTATTGGGCGTGTGTTAAAGTACAAGTTACATTAATGTGTAACACACATAAATGTAACACAAATGTAATGTGTGTCTTATTTTCTGTTTGTCGGAGCAGCATCGAGGCCGGGAGAGGAAACTTGGTTCCACACATGAGGAAGCATCAAACAAAGACAACCAAAGCAAAAGAAACCGGAGCCTATGGACGCCACTGACCCTGAACAAGGTTTACTGCAAATACTCTCATCTGTTACCTGTGTTTGTTTTTACCAGTGTTTCCAATGTGTGGGTGAGGTTGTCTGATGTTTAAAGACCATAAAACCAGTTACACCAAGTTACATTAGGTTACATTAGGTTACACCAGGCTACAACAGGTTACACCAAGTTACATTAGGTTACATTAGGTTACACCAGGCTACACCAGGTTACATTAGGTTACACTAGGTTACATTAGGTTACATTAGGTTACACCAGGCTACACCAGGTTACATTAGGTTACACTAGATTACACCAGGCTACACCAAGTTACATCAGGTTACACCAGGTTACACCAAGTTACATCAGATTACACCAAGTTACACCAGATTACACCAAGTTACACCAGGCTACATTAGGCTACACCAGGCTACATTAGGTTACACCAAGTTACACCATGTTATACCAGGCTACACCAGGTTACACCTAGTTACACCAAGTTACATTAGGCTACACCTAGTTACACCAAGTTACATTAAGTTACATCAGTTTACACCAAGCTACACCAGGCTACACCAGGCTATACACCAAGTTATACCAAGTTACACCAGGCTACACCAGGCTACACCAGGCTACACCAGGCTACACCAGGCTACACCAGGCTACACCAGGCTACACCAGGCTACACAAGGCTACACCAGGTTACACCATGTTATACCAGGCTACATCAGGTTACACCAGGTTACATTAGGTTACACCAGGTTACATTAGGTAACACCAGTTTACACCAGGTTACACTAAGCTACACCAGGCTACACCAGGCTATACACCAAGTTATACCAAGTTACATTAGGCTACACCAGGCTACACTAGGTTACACCAGATTACATTAGGTTACATCAGGTTACATCAGGTTACACCAGGTTACATTAAGTTACACCAGGTTACATTAAGTTACACCAGGTTACATTAAGTTACACCAGGTTACACCAAGTTACACCAGGTTACATTAGGTTACACCAGGCTACACCAAGTTACACCAGGTTACATTAGGTTACACCAGGCTACACCAAGTTACACCAGGCTACACCAGGCTACACCAGGCTACATTAGCTTACACAAGGCTACACCAGGTTACATTAGGTTACACCAGGCTACACCAAGTTACACCAGGTTACATTAGGTTACACCAGGCTACACCAGGCTACATTAGCTTACACAAGGCTACACCAGGTTACATTAGGTTACACCAGGCTACACCAAGTTACACCAGGTTACATTAGGTCACACCAGGCTACACCAAGTTACACCAGGTTACATTAGGTTACACCAGGTTACACCAAGTTACACCAGGTTACATTAGGTTACACCAGGCTACACCAAGTTACACCAGGCTACACCAGGCTACACCAGGCTACATTAGCTTACACAAGGCTACACCAGGTTACATTAGGTTACACCAGGCTACACCAAGTTACACCAGGTTACATTAGGTTACACCAGGCTACACCAGGCTACATTAGCTTACACAAGGCTACACCAGGTTACATTAGGTTACACCAGGCTACACCAAGTTACACCAGGTTACATTAGGTCACACCAGGCTACACCAAGTTACACCAGGTTACATTAGGTTACACCAGGTTACACCAAGTTACACCAGGTTACATTAGGTTACACCAGGCTACACCAAGTTACACCAGGCTACACCAGGCTACACCAGGCTACATTAGCTTACACAAGGCTACACCAGGTTACACCAAGTTACACCACGTTATACCAGGCTACACCAGGTTACATCAGGTTACACCAAGTTACACTAGGTTACACCAGGTTACATTAGGTTACACCAGTTTACACCAAGTTACACCAGGTTACACTAGGCTACACCAGACTACACCAGGCTATACACCAAGTTATACCAAGTTACACCAGGCTACACCAAGTTACACCAGGTTACACCAGGTTACACTAGGTTACACCAGGTTACACCAAGTTATATTGATTTCCCTTCATATTTCCACCTGTGTATTAATAATATATTTGTCTCTTCCTCGCAGGGCCAGAGTCGCCATCGAAGCAGCCGTGGGATTTAACACCGAGCTCCAAAGGACGCCAACGGAAGAAAAACTCCAAATATTTGGATTATGAAACCGACGACGCGGTTAACGTGCAGAATGTGCAGCCGAAGCGAGGCAGGAGGAGCTGCGGAGACGGAGACGGAGCCGCTACGGAAAAAACGACTCCGGCGAGGAACGTAAGAGCAAAGAAGGCGACGACTCCGCAGCAGCAGAAGTCTGAAGATGGAGAAGAAGAACCGACGGATAAAACTCCTCAAAAACCTGATGAGAAAATATCGGATAAGACTCCGAAAAAGACGAGGAGGGGGGCAAGGAAGACCCCGTCGAAAAGAAAGACTCCCGCTAAAAGGACTCCTGCTGGGAAAAAAGCTCCCAGCACAGGTGCGGGAGGAGCGGGAGGGGCGGAAGGAACGGGAGGGGCGGAAGGAACGGGAGGGGCGGAAGGAACGGGAGGGGCGGTAGAAACGGGAGGGGCGGAAGGAACGGGAGGGGCGGGAGAAACGGGAGGGGCGGGAGGAGCGATAGATGCAGCGCCGCAGGAGAACGGGACGCCAAAGCCAAAGAGGAAGTACGTGAGGAAGCAGAAGGTACAACAGGAAGTGGAACCGGCTCCGTGTGAGGAACCAGAGGAGCCGGTAGAACCGGGCGGCCGTCGCAGGAGAGGAGCTGCTAAAGCGTGAGTCACATGATCTCTACTGTCATCATGGCTGCAGTTAAACAATGTTTACACTTTTATCAGCTTTCTTCCTACCTTCCTTTCTCCCTCCTTACTCCTTTCCTTCCTCCCTCCCTCCTTACTCCTTTCCTTCCTCCCTCCCTCCTTACTCCTTTTCTTCCTTCCTTCCTTCCTCCCTCCTTACTCCTTTCCTTCCCCCCTTCCTCCTTACTCCTTTCCTTCCTCCCTCCTTACTCCTTTCTTTCCTTCCTTCCTTCCTCCCTCCCTTCTTACTCCTTTCCTTCCTTCCTCCCTTCCTTCTCTCCTTTCTTCCTTCCTTCCTCCCTCCTTACTCCTTTCCTTCCTCCTTCCTTCCTTCCTTCCTTCCTTTTTTCTTCCCTCCTCCCTTCCTTCCATTTTTCTTTCTTGTCTTCTTTTCTTTCCTTCCTTTTTTTCTTCCCTCCTCCCTTCCATCTTTTTAATGATCCAGCCCACATCAGATCAAAGTGGACTGTTTAATGAAGATGACTTTAACCCTTCTGTCTTAAAGTATTAAAAGTTTGACATCCTCCCTTTTTTAGGAGTCGGTCTTCACTTGTCTCACTTATTTTTAGCTTTAAGAAGCTTTGTGAATAAATCTCCAACAATAAGTATAAAAATATAAAC
Source organism: Scomber japonicus (assembly GCF_027409825.1). Classification (NCBI taxonomy): domain Eukaryota; kingdom Metazoa; phylum Chordata; class Actinopteri; order Scombriformes; family Scombridae; genus Scomber; species Scomber japonicus. The sequence goes on along the minus strand of NC_070594.1, from coordinate 4,623,972 downwards.
CTCATGAAGTCATCAGTTATAAATGTTATTATTTCTTCTTTCAGGGCTTTGAAGTATCTCCACCTTTTGGCGAAGGAGGTGTTCAGTCATCCTGCCGATGAGTCGGGCTCCCAGCGAAGCGCCAACAGCGACGTCAGCGAACCGGAAACGCTTCCGGTTAAAAAGCAGAAAGGTGAAGTTTTATTTTATTCTCTCATGCTTAGATTAGATTTATTATTTAATTAGCCAGAGAATTGCTTTTATTATATTTATATTCATGTTTTAAAGGAAGGAAGGAAGAAAGGAAGGAAAGGAGTAGGGAGGAAGGGGGGAAAGGAGTAAGGATGAAGGAAGGAATGAAAGGAGGAAGGAAGGGAGTAAGGAGGGAGGAAGGAAGGAAGGAGAGAAGGAAGGAAAGGAGTAGGAAGGAAGGGAGGAAGGAAAGGAGTAGGGAGGCAAGGAAGGAAGGAAAGAAGCAAGGATGGAAGGAAGGGAGGAAAGAAGTATGGAAGGATGGAAGGAAAAATTAAAGATCTATACTTGTTACCGTAATGTATATAATAGCCTTAACTGTCTCTGTGTCTCTGGTTTATTATTACTGGTTACCGTAATGTATATAATAGCCTTAACCGTCTCTGCTTTATATTACAGGTTACCGTAATGTATATAATAGCCTTAACCATCTCTGATTTATATTACAGGTTACCGTAATGTATATAATAGCATTAACCGCCTCTGCTTTATATTACAGGTTACCGTAATGTATATAATAGTATTAACCGTCTCTTTTATATTACAGGTTACCGTAATGTATATAATAGCCTTAACCATCTCTGATTTATATTACAGGTTACCGCAATGTGTGTAATAGCCTTAACCGTCTCTGCTTTATATTACAGGTTACCGTAATGTATATAATAGTATTAACCGTCTCTGTGTCTTTGCTTTATATTACAGGTTACCGTAATGTGTGTAATAGCCTTAACCGTCTCTGCTTTATATTACAGGTTACCGTAATGTATGTAATAGCCTTAACCGTCTCTGCTTTATATTACTGGTTACCGTAATGTATATAATAGCCTTAAGCGTCTCAGTGTCTCTGCTTTATATGACAGGTTACCGTAATGTATATAATAGCCTTAACCGTCTCAGTGTCTCTGCTTTATATTACAGGTTACCGTAATGTATATAATAGCCTTAACCATCTCTGTGTCTCTGCTTTATATGACAGGTTACCGTAATGTATGTAATAGCCTTAACCGTCCGCTTTATATTACAGGTTACCGTAATGTATATAATAGCCTTAACCGTCTCTGTGTCTCTGCTTTATATTACAGGTTACCGTAATGTATATAATAGCCATAACCATCTCTGCTTTATATTACAGGTTACCGTAGTGTATATAATAGCCATAACCATCTCTGTGTCTCTGGTTTATATTACTGGTTACCGTAATGTATGTAATAGCCTTAACCGTCTCTGGTTTATATTACAGGTTACCGTAGTGTATATAATAGCCATAACCATCTCTGCTTTATATTACAGGTTACCGTAATGTATGTAATAGCCTTAACCATCTCTGTGTCTCTGGTTTATATTACTGGTTACCGTAATGTATATAATAGAGTGTCTGGTTTTATATTACAGGTGCTCGTAAAGGCCAAAAGAGGAAACGTTGTGGCTATGACAGCGACGCCGCGGAGGATGAAGACTTCGTTCCAGACGTTGACGTTGACGAAGACGAGGAAGTGGAGGAGATGGAGGACGAAGAGGCGGGCGACTCGGACCTGGACTTAGATCTGTGGACGAGTCGTAAAAGTCCGGCAGCTTCTCACGTCAACAGGAATTATTCCGTTAGTAGTTTTATCTTCATTAAAAGCTCAGTGGTGCTTTAGTGCAGGGGGGTGAAACATGAGGTCCGTGGGCCAGAACCGGCCCGCCGAGGGGTCCAAGCCGGCCTCCTTTCCTTCCTTCCATCTGTCCTTCATTGCTTCCTTTCTTCCCTTCCTTCCTTCCCCCATTTTTCTTCCTCCCTTTCTTCTTTCCTTCTTTCCTTCCTTCCTTCCTTCCTTCCTTCCTTTCTTCCTTCTTTCCTTCCTTTCTTCCTTCTTTCCTTCCTTCCTTCCTTTCTCCCTCCCTTCCATCCTTCATTCCTTCTTTTTTCCTGCCTTCCTCCCTTCCTTCCTTCCTTCCTTTCTCCCTCCCTTCCATCCTTCATTCCTTCTTTTTTCCTGCCTTCCTCCCTTCCTTCCTTCCTTCCTTCCTTCCTTCCTTCCTTCCTTCGCCCTCTTTCCTCCCTTCTTCCTTCCTTCCTTCCCTTCCTTCCTTCCTTCCTCCCTTCATTCCTCCCTTCATTACTTCTTTTCTTCCTCCCTTCCTTCCTCCCTTCCTTCCTCCCTCCCTCCCTTCCTTCCTTCCTCCCCTCCTTCCTCCCTTCATTCCTTCCCCCTCTTTCCTTCCCCCTCTTTCCTTCCTTCCTTCCTCCTTCCTTCCTCCCTTTCTTCCAGTTTTGTCTACAGTAATAATTTTAACAACCCCTCTCTCTCTTTTTATATTTAAATCTTGTGGTTTCATAACTCTGATGAACATCATGAATCATTTCTCCTTCAACAAAACTTATTAAGATTCCTGCAGAGTTAATTTTAGTTTTAACTGAAACGTAACCTGAGAGTTAAAGGTTATAAAAAAGCAGCGAAGGGAAGATAATAAAACTATTAAACTATTAAACTCATCCAACCTGGTCTCCTCTCCTCCTGCAGGCCGGCATGAACATCAGAACAGCTAACGGACTCACCGCCAACGTGATGAGGACCGTCTGGGACGCCGTCGAGACCAACAAGAAGTTGTGAGTAGCTGCAGGTTCAGGAAGTAAAATCAGACTTCCTTCCTTCCTTCCTCCCTTCCTTCCTTCCTTCCTTCCTTCCTTCCTTCCTTCCTTCCTTCCTTCCTTCCTTCCTTCCTTCTCTGGAAGCTGCAGGTTCAGGAAGTAAAATCAGACTTTAACACACGTTAAGATTATTGATGCTTAATGTTCTTCTACACCTGTAATGTTATCCTACTTTCCTTCTCTGTCCTTCATTCATTCCTTCCTCCCTTCCTTCCTTCTTTCCTTCCTTCCTTCCTTCCTTCCTTCCTTCCTTCCATTCTTCCTTCCTTCCTTCCTTCCTTCCTTCCTTCCTTCCTTCCTTCCTTCCTTCATTCTGTCCTTCCTTCCTTCCTTCCTTCCTTCCGTCCTTCCTTCCTTCCGTCCTTCCTTCCTTGCTTCTTTCCTTCCTTCCTTCCTTCCTTCCTTCCTTCCTTCCTTCCTTCCTTAATTTCTTCCTGTCTTCTCTTCCTTCCTTCCTTCCTTCCTTTCTCCCTTTCTTCCTTCATTCCTTCCTTCCTTAAGTTCTTCCTTCCTTCCTTGCATTTCTTTCTTTCTTTCTTTCTTTCTTTCTTTCTTTCTTTCTTTCTTTCTTTCTTTCCTTCCTTCCTTGCATTCTTCCTTCCTGTCTTTTTTTCTTCCTGCCTAGTCCCCCCGGGTTAACCCCCCTGAGGTTCTAGTACTGAGCTCAGTGAAGCTGAAGAGCAAAACAACTCTGTAAAAAACAAGTGTTTGGTTACGACACCGCTGGTTATATTTAGCTCTGCGTGTGTGTGTGTGTGTGTGTGTGTGTGTGTGTGTGTGTGTGTGTGTGTGTGTGTGTGTGTGTGTGTGTGTGTGTGTGTGTGTGTGTGTGTGTGTGTGTGTGTGTGTGTGTGTGTGTGTGTGTGTGTCCGTCCAGCCGGGAGGAGCACCACAGCAGCTGGGTTTTCCCAGAGTGGGTCCCTTCCACCAGCCACTGGCACCTGCTTCCTCACAGGTAGTTTTCTTTTTTTTTAACCTTTTGTTTGTTTTAGTATAACTGAGTGAATTTAGGTTTCTGATATGGAGCTTTCCCACTATACAGTTCTAGCTCTACTCTGCTCTACTCTGCTCTACTCGGCTCTAGTTGGTTTTTTTTGCGTTTCCATCAGGGATAGTAGCTGTTAGAGCTGGGTGATTAAATCAAAATCACGATTAATTGAACTTTTAACCTCGATTGCGATTAATGAACGATTATCTCCACCCTTGATGAACAATGATGTATTGCCTGCCCTAATGCATACCCTGCTTTATCGTCACATATAAAATCAGGGAGGCCAAAATGTCCCAAATGAACATCATACTGCATTGAAGAAGGCTTTAAACTAGCGATTGAGACCATAAACACATTTTGAAAACGTTTACTGAGGTTAGAAATCAAGTGAGAAGTTGGTGAATTCTCCATTGACTTGTATAGAGACGGTCGCCCCCTGGTGGCCTTTTGATAGAATGCAGCTCTAAGTTACTTCCGTGTGTGTGTGTGTGTGTGTGTGTGTGTGTGTGTGTGTGTGTGTGTGTGTGTGTGTGTTGTTTCCAGTGATGTGGAGAAGTATCTGCCTCAGGAGTTTCAGTCGGCTGCGTTCAAAGTGTCCAGAGAAGGTTTGAGTAAAGAGGAGACGCCTCTGCAAAGACTCAACAGGTGAGACTCAAACATCACAACTACACTAAAGATTTCCTTCCTTCCTTCCTTCCTTCCTTCCTTCCTTACATCTGTCTTTCTTCCATTTCTTCCATCTTTCCTTGCTGTCATGTCTTGTTTTCTTCCCTTCCTTCCTTCCTTCCTTCCTTCCTTCCTTCCTTCCTTCCTTACATCTGTCTTTCTTCCCTTTCTTCCATCTTTCCTTCCTGTCATGTCTTGTTTTCTTCCCTTCCTTCCTTCCTTCCTTCCTTCCTTCCTTCCTTCCTTCCTTCCTTCCTTCCTTCCTTCCTTCTTGTCTTTTTTCCTTCCTTACATATGTCCTTCTTCCTTCCTTCCTTCCTTACTTCCTTCTTCTCCTCTCTCCTCTTCTCTTCTCTTCTATTCCTACCTTACATCTGTCTTTCTTTCCTTTCTTCCATCTTTCCTTCCTTCCTTCCTTCCTTCCTTCCTTACATGTGTCTTTCTTCCATTTCTTCCATCTTTCCTTCCTGTCATGTCTTGTTTTCTTCCCTTCCTTCCTTCCTTCCTTCTTGTCTTTTTTCCTTCCTCACATCTGTCCTTCTTCCTTCCTTCCTTCCTTCCTTCCTTCATTCTTGTCTTCCCTTCCTTCCTTCCTTCCTTCCTTCCTTCCTTCCTTCCTTCCTTCCTTCCTTCCTTCCTTCCATCTGTCTTCCTTCATTCCTTCCTTCCTTGCATTCTTTCATCCTTCCTTCCTTCCTTCCTTCCATCCTCCCTTCCTTCCTTCCTTACATGTGTCTTTCTTCCATTTCTTCCATCTTTCCTTCTTGTCATGTCTTGTTTTCTTCCCTTCCTTCCTTGCTTCCTTCCTTCCTTCCTGTCTTCCATCTTTTCTTCCTTCCTTCCTCCCTTCCTTCCTTCCACCCTTCCTTCATTCCTTCCTTCTTGTCTTCCCTTCCTTCCTTCCTTCCTTCCTTACATGTGTCTTTCTTCCATCTTTCCTTCCTGTCATGTCTTGTTTCCTTCCTTCCTTCCTTCCTTCCTTCTTTCCTTCCTTCTTGTCTTCTCTTCCTTCCTTACATCTGTCTTTCTTCCTTCTTCCATCTTTCCTTCCTTCCTTCTCTTCCTTCTACTCGTCCTTCCTTCCTTCTTCCTTCTTGTCTTTTTTCCTTCCTTACATCTGTCCTTCTTCCTTCCTTCCTTCCTTCCTTCCTTCCTTCTTCTCCTCTCTCCTCTTCTCTTCTCTTCTCTTCCTACCTTACATCTGTCTTTCTTCCCTTTCTTCCACATTCCCTTCCTGTCTTCTTTTCCTTCCTTCTTGTCTTTTTTCCTTCCTTCCTTCCTTCCTTACATGTGTCTTTCTTCCATTTCTTCCATCTTTCCTTCCTGTCATGTCTTGTTTCCTTCCTTCCTTCCTTCCTTCCTTCTTTCCTTCCTTCTTGTCTTCTCTTCCTTCCTTACATCTGTCTTTCTTCCTTCTTCCATCTTTCCTTCCTTCCTTCTCTTCCTTCTACTCGTCCTTCCTTCCTTCCTTCCTTCTTGTCTTTTTTCCTTCCTTACATCTGTCCTTCTTCCTTCCTTCCTTCCTTCCTTCCTTCCTTCTTCTCCTCTCTCCTCTTCTCTTCTCTTCTCTTCCTACCTTACATCTGTCTTTCTTCCCTTTCTTCCACATTCCCTTCCTGTCTTCTTTTCCTTCCTTCTTGTCTTTTTTCCTTCCTTACATCTGTCCTTCTTCCTTCCTTCCTTCCTTCTTCTCCTCTCTCCTCTTCTCTTCTCTTCTATTCCTACCTTACATCTGTCTTTCTTTCCTTTCTTCCATCTTTTCTTCCTGTCTTCTTTTCCTTCCTTCCTTCCTTCTTGTCTTCTTTGCCTTCCTTCCATCTGTCTTCCTTCATTCCTTCCTTCCTTGCATTCTTTCATCCTTCCTTCCTTCCTTCCTTCCTTGCATTCTTCCTTCCATCCTTCCATCCATCTTTCCTTCCTTCCTTCCTTCCTTCCTTCCTTCCTTCCTGTCTTCTCTTCCTTCCTTCCTTCCTTCCTTCTTTCCTGTCTTCTTTTCCTTCCCTCCCTCCTTCCTGTCTTCTTTTCCTTCCCTCCCTCCTTCCTTCCTTCCTTCCGTCCTTCCTTCCATCTTTCCTTCCTTCCTTCTTTCTTGTCTTCCCTTCCTTCCTTCCTTCCTTCTTTCCCTCGTTCCCTTGTTCCCTCGTTCCTTCCTTCCCTCGTTCCTGCCTTCTTTCCTTCCTTCCTGTCTTCTCTTCCTCCCTCCCTCCCTCCTTCCTTCCTTCCTTCCTTCCTTCCTTTTTAATGAAGATGAATTTAGAGTTTAATCCAAAATATTTCTAATCAGATATAAACTTCTCATTTCTTCACCTTTTTATTTTAACCCCCCCTCCCCAGGTTTGGGTCTCTACCCGCTCACCCGGACCGCTGGGACATGTACCTGTATGCGGGCGGGCCGGTCTGGGCCTTGGAGTGGTGCCCGACCCCCGACGGAGCTCCGGCAGACCAGTACGTAGCGGTTTCCTGCCACCGAGGGATGGACGACCAGCATCACATCCACAACTCCTACAGCGGAGCGGGACTCATCCAGCTGTGGAACCTCGGCAAGCTGGAGTACAACAGCAGGTACACATGTTCTTTACATGCTTCCTTCCTTCCTTCCTTCCTTACTTCCTTACTTCCTTACTTCCTTCCTTACTTACTTACTTCCTTACTTCCTTACTTACTTACTTACTTACTTACTTACTTACTTACTTACTTACTTACTTACTTACTTACTTACTTACTTACTTACTTACTTACTTACTTACTTACTTACTTCCTTCCTTCCTTCCTTCCTTCCTTCCTTAACCCTTTACATACTTCCTGTCGTCCTCCCGGGTCAAACTGACACCGTCTGTTTCGACTGTTCCTTCTTTCCTTCCTTCTGTCTTTCTTTCCTTCCTTCCTCCCTTCCTCCTTTCCTTCCTCCCCTCTCCTTTCCTTCCTTCTTACTCCCTTCCATCCTCCCTTCCACTTTTCCTTTCTCCCTCAGTCCCTCCCTCCTACCTTCCTTCCTCCCTTCTTTCCTCGTTCTTCCTTCCTTTCTACCGTCCTCAATTCCTCTTTTCCGTTCACCCTCCCTCCCTCCTACCTTCCTTCCTTCTTCCTCCTTTCCTTCCTCCCTCCTCCCTTCCTCCTACCTACCTTCCTTCCTCCCTCCCTCCTTTCCTCCCTTCTTCCTCCGTTCCATCCTTCCTTCCTTCCTCCCTTCATTCCTCCCTTTCTTCCATTGTCCTTCCTCCTTTCCTTCCTTCCATTGGTCCTTCCTCCCTTCCTTCCCTCATTCTTCCTCCCTTTCTCCCTCACTCCCTCCTACTTTCCTTCCTCCCTTCTTTCCTCGTCCTTCCTTCCTCCCTTCCTTCCTCCCTTCCTTCCTTCCTCCCTTCCTTCCCTCCTTCCTTTCTTCCTTTAAAGATAAATATTAAATGCTTCCTCCACACAGTCACTAACAGAGAATCACCTCTCCTCCAGTTTTACCTTCATTACTCATCATTCCTCTTTTCTTTTCTTTCCTTCCTTCCTTCCTCTCTGCAGACCGGACTCTCAGCCAGCGCTGGCTTACGGTCTGGCTCAGGACAAAGGTTTCATCTGGCATCTGAAGTGGTGTCCGTCCGGAGGCTGGGAGCTGCCCAGCTGCAGCAGGAAGGTGCCAGCTTTGATCACCAGGCTTCTGTCATCATGAGTTTAGTGAAAGCAGCTTTGTTAATGAATACATGTGACTTCTTCTTCTTCTTCTTCTTCTTCTTCTTCTTCTTCTTCTTCTTCTTCTTCTTCTTCTTCTTCTTCTTCTTCTTCTTCTTCTTCTTCTTCTTCTCCTTCTTCTTCTTCTTCTACTTCTTCTTCTTCTTCTTCTTCTACTTCTACTTCTACTTCTCCTTCTTCTTCTTCTTCTTCTTCTTCTTCTTCTTCTTCTTCTACTCCTTCTACTTCTCCTTCTTCTTCTTCTACTTCTTCTTCTTCTTCTTCTACTTCTTCTTCTTCTTCTTCTTCTTCTTCTACTCCTTCTTCTTCTTCTTCTTCTTCTTCTACTCCTTCTACTTCTCCTTCTTCTTCTTCTACTTCTTCTTCTTCTTCTTCTTCTTCTTCTTCTTCTTCTTCTTCTTCTTCTTCTACTCCTTCTTCTTCTACTTCTACTTCTTCTACTTCTTCTACTTCTCCTTCTTCTTCTTCTTCTTCTTCTTCTTCTTCTTCTTCTTCTACTCCTTCTACTTCTCCTTCTTCTTCTTCTTCTTCTTCTTCTACTTCTTCTTCTTCTACTTCTACTTCTTCTTCTTCTTCTTCTTCTTCTTCTTCTTCTTCTTCTTCTTCTACTCCTTCTTCTTCTTCTTCTTCTTCTTCTTCTTCTTCTTCTTCTTCAGGCTCCCTTCCTCCCCAGATTGGGTCTTTTAGCGGTCGCCACGTCGACGTGTGTGGTGACTATTTACAGCCTTCCTCATCCTGACGCTCTGCACTCCAGCTGTCATAGCTCCAGATCTGGTAAGACTCTGAATATCTACCTTTTCTTTGTGTTCCTTCCTTCCTTCCTTCCTTCCGTCTGTCCTTCCTCCCTCCTTCTCTTTCTTTCCTCCCCCTACTTTCCTTCCTTCCTTCCTTCCTTTCCTTCCTTCCTTCCTCCCTCCCTTCATTCTTTCCTTTCCTTTCCTCCCTTCCTTCCTACCACCTTCCTTCCTCCCTGCCTCCTTTCCTTCCCTCCGTCTGTCCTTCCTCCCTCCTTCTCTTTCTTTCCTCCCCCTCCTTTCCTTCCTTCCTTCCTTTCCTTTCCTCCCTTCCTTCCTACCACCTTCCTTCCTCCCTGCCTCCTTTCCTTCCTTCCTCCCTCCCTCCTTTCCTTCTTTCCTCAGATCTAATTTAATGCTTTTTTGGGGCTTTTTATGTGAAGGTGAGACTAGAGCTGCTCGATTATAGAAAAAAATCATAATCAAGATTATTAAAGTTAATTTTCAAGGAAGGAAGGAAGTGAGGAAGGACAGGAGGAAGGACAGAAGGAAGGAAAGGAGGAAATAAGGAAGGAAGGGAGGAAGGAAAGGTGGAAGGAAGGAAATAAGGAAGGAAGGGAGGAAAGAAGGAAGGAAGGAAGGGAGGATAGAAGGAAGGAAGGAAGGAATGAGGAAGGAAAGGAGTAAGGAGGGAGGAATGAAAAGAGGAAGGAAGTATGGAAGGAGGGGAAGAACGAAGGAAATATTGAAAAAGGAAGGAAGGGAGGAAGGAAGGAAATGAGGAAGGAAGGAGGAAGGAAAGGAGGAAGGAGGGAAGGAAGGAAGGAATGAGGAAGAAAGTGAGGAGAGAAGGAAGGAAGGAATGAGGAAGGAAAGGAGTAAGGAGGGAGGAATGAGAAGAGGAAGGGAGTATGGAAGGAGGGGAAGAACGAAAGAAAAATTAACGAAAGAAGGAAGGAAGGGAGGAAGGAAGGGAGGAAGGAAGGAATGAGGAAGAAAGTGAGGAGAGAAGGAAGGAAGGAATGAGGAAGGAAAGGAGTAAGGAGGGAGGAATGAAAAGAGGAAGGAAGTATGGAAGGAGGGGAAGAACGAAAGAAAAATTAACGAAAGAAGGAAAGAAGGAACAGTCAAAAGAGAGTTTGGGGTAAGTTTGACCCGGGAGGACCACAGGAAGTTGAAAATATTTTATAGGTTCAATTTTTTTCTTGTAAAGATTTATAGAGAGAGATTTAACACTTTATATCACATCCTGGTTTGATCCAGTAGGAATAAATCAGAAGCTGCAGTTCATCGTGTGTCCAGCAGAGGGCAGCGTTGTCTTTCTAAATAATAAAGTCATTACGTTGGTTCACCTGTTTCCTGTTTCCTGTTGGAGCCGGTAGACACATCAGACTGCAGCAGTGACTCAGTGAAGCTTAGTGTAAAGAATATTAACATTAAAATCACTACTGCTGAGTTTCATATGAGCGTTTCCTCACAAACCACAACAATAAAACACTCGTGGAGTTTTTATATTTATATTTATTTTAGGAAAATGTTTGATTCTACAGAACAGTGAGGAGCCAAATATAGCAGGAGGGACAAACTCAGTTTCATTAAAGAGCCACAGATGTGGGCAGGATCATTAACAGATAGAAGGAAGGAAGGGAAGAAGGAAGGAAGGACAAATGGAAGGAAGGAAGGGAGGAGGAAGGAAAATATGAGAGGAAGGACAAATGGAAGGAAGGAAGGAAAAGATGAGAGGAAGGGCAATGGAAGGAAGGAAGGACAAATGGAAGGAAGGAAGGAAGGAAGAAAGGGAGGAAGGACAAATGGAAGGAAGAAAGGGAGGAAGGACAAATGGAAGGAAGGAAGGAAGAAAGGGAGGAAGGACAAATGGAAGGAAGGAAGAAAGGGAGGAAGGACAAATGGAAGGAAGGAAGGAAAGAAGGAAGGAAGGAAAAGATGAGAAGAAGGACAAATGGAAGGAAGGAAGGAAGGAAGGAAGGACAAAAGGGAGGGAGGAAGAAAGGGAGGAAGGACAATGGAAGGAAGGAAGGAAGGAAAGTGGGCTGGATTGGACCCCTCGGCGGGCCGGTTCTGGCCCATAGGCCTCATGTTTAACACTCTTGCTTCATGGTAACTTAATATATTTAATTTAGGTTTTGTCACATTTGGACGAAGCTTTAAATAAAATCAGTTTATAATGAAGAAGCTGAGCACACACACACACACACACACACACACACACACACACACACACACACACACACACACACACACACACACACACACTCTGATTGATTAACTGGATCATAAGTATGTGATCAATCAAAAAGGCTCCAAATCCATCAAATCAGACCTTAGAGTGTGTGTGTGTGTGTGTGTGTGTGTGTATTTAGTGCTTCAGGGTGTGTAACTACTTCATGCAGCTTTAACAATGGCAGCAGTTAAATACTCCTCTAAAAGACTAAAAACACATACACACACATATACACAAATACATACACACATGTACACACACACAGAAACACACACATACACACGTATACACACACTCACGTACACATACACTCACACACATACAGACACACACACACGCCTACACATTCACACACACACACCCCTATACACAGAGTCTGTTAGGGAGTGTGTGTGTGTGTGTATTATGGATGTGTGTGTGTGTGTGTGTGTGTGTGTGTATTATGGATGTGTGTGTGTGTGTCTGTGTGTATATATGTGTGTGTGTGTGTGTGTGTGTATATATGTGTATGTGTGTGTGTGTGTGTGTGTGTGTGTGTGTGTATTATGGATGTGTGTGTGTGTGTGTGTGTGTATTATGGATGTGTGTGTGTGTGTGTGTGTGTGTGTGTGTATTATGTGTGTGTGTGTGTGTGTGTGTGTGTGTGTGTGTGTGTATTATGGATGTGTGTGTGTGTGTGTGTGTGTATTATGGATGTGTGTGTGTGTGTGTGTGTGTGTGTGTATTATGTGTGTGTATTATGTGTGTGTGTGTATTATGGATGTAGCCGTCGGAGGTTCGTCTGGTCAGCTGATAGAAACTGTATGATCGAGATTAATGGAGAGTTTTTCTGCTACATCCATCATACACAGAGACCTGTGTGTGTGTGTGTGTGTGTGTGTGTGTGTGTGTGTGTGTTTCTGTGTGTGTGTGTGTGTGTGTGTGTGTGTGTGTGTGTTTCTGTGTGTGTGTGTTTGCCCAGCAGGCTGATCCCATTAAACTCGACACCAGTCTAAGATCAGAGCAGTCAGTCCAACACACACACACACACACACACACACACACACACACACACACACACACACACACACACACACACACACACACACACACACACACACACTCACTATCTTTACATTAAATCAGCAGAAACAAGAAACATCCCTCTTTCCTCTTTCTTTCTTTCTTTCTTTCTGCTTATATTATATTTCCTCTCTTTGAGTGGAAAAGTCTTTAAAATGCAGCAGTTTTCTTAAGTCTAGGTCCTTATAAAGTCTTATTTTTTTATATTTAAGGTCTAAAAATGTCTTAAAATATCTGTAATTATAGGAGTTAGGGCATTAAATTTAATTTGAGAATAATTATATTAGCTCAGTTTATGTTATTTATCATTATTGTCTTATTATTATGTATAAAACAACCTATCAACTTATTAATTAAAGTAAAAAAATAATCAGCACTTTGAACTATAATGAAACTAATCACCTATATAAATGACTTTCTCCTAATATAATATATAATGTATGAGTACAACAGTCACATGTGTTAATGCAGACTATTACTGAAGTTATATAGGGAGGGGCAGGGAAGGGAGGATGGAAGGATGGAGGGGAGGAAGAAGGAAGGAAAGTAGGAGGAAAGAAGGAAATGAAGGAAGGAGGTAGGAAAGACGGAAGAGAGAAGGAGAGAAGGAAGGAAAGAAGAAACAGTCAAAACAGACAGGAAGCAGCAATGGTTTTATTTTTTTCCTTTTTAAGGAGATTTTAAAAGTCATTAAATTCAGTTCTTACCACAAGAAAACAGTGACATCACTCCTTGTATTATGACATCATCACTGAACTGATGTAAGGAGTTAATGCATGGCTGTTCTCATGTTATCATTTAAATACTATATAATGTAACGGCAGGTAGAGACTCTGCTTGACTTGCTTTTACTATTAAGTCCAGTTCTGCAGTTTGGATATAAAAACCATATAAATCCTGACCTCTCTCTCTCTCTCTCTCTCTCTCTCTCTCTCTCTCTCTCTCTCTCTCTCTCTCTCTCTCTCTCTCTCTCTCTCTCTCTCTCTCTCTCTCTCTCTCTCTCTCTCTCTCATTGCTTCATGGCTGCTGATTTCCATTTTATTTTGCAGCTATGGGTCATTGAGTGGAGCGACTCCATCAGCCCCCCTACGCCCAACACACAGGTTATAGTTATTGGATAGAAAGGTTGCAGAGCGCTCACATTTAGAGATGTCTTAAAATTACACACACACACACACACACACACACACACACACACACACACACACACACACACACACACTCTCTCTGAGCTTTGTAAAGGTCAGTCTAGCTACTTTTGAAGGTAACTTCTGCAGAACTATCAGGCTAAACTTTATGATTTTTGGACTTTTACTCATTTATTTGTTTTTTTAACCTAATCTTTGCAAACTGGTGAATTTCAGCTCACATAATCTACTATAAAGTCCGTATAAAGTAAGAATAAATGTGTGTTCTGAGTTTGACATACCACAGAAAAGTGTGTTGTTAACCACCCTGCCAAATTTGAATGATTAAAAAAATCGCCAAATATATGAAATTAGGCTTCAAAGTTGTGTAAAAATCAGCCTCTGAAGCCCCGCCCCCTACCAAGTGTCACCTGTCAATCAAAGTCACCACCTCTACCAGAAACATGGACGCTACGTCTGAGAGCTTTCTGCTGCTAACTGAGCGGCTAACTCGGCTGCTAGCTTGGCGGCTAACTCAGCTGCTAGCTTGGCTGCTAACTTAGCTACTAGCTCGGCGGCTAACTCAGCTAACTGGCTAACTGTAGACTGTAGTAGTAGTAGTAGTGTGTGCTGAATGTATTTCTACCTCTACAGCAGCAGGGGCGGGTTTATGCTAATCACTAAATCCTGAACACAGAAATGTTGAAACACAGTTTGTGAAGCCTAGCTCCACAATTCAAATCTAAATGGTTGAAATGCTTTTTACACCTTTTTTAGAAATACATTTAT
>NC_070594.1:4593291-4609614 GCF_027409825.1 Scomber japonicus | reverse complement strand
GGAGGAGGGGAGGAAGAAGGGGGAGGGGGGCAGAAGAAGAGGAGGAAGATGAGGAGGAGGGGAGGAGGCTGAGGAGGAGGAGAAGATGAGGAGGGGATGAGGAAGAAGAGGAGGAGGAGGAGGAAGGGGGGAGGAAGATGAGGAGGAGGGGATGAGGCAGAGGAGGAGGAGGAGAAGAAGCAGTCATTTGAGGATTTGATGGGTTTAATGTTAAGAGAGGGCAGAGTGTCGCTGTGCCCTCTGGGATCAGATGATGGATAATCTGCAGGAAAAAAGTTAAAATGCTGCCGGCTTCTTTTTTTTTTTTTCTTTTTCTGAAGAGGATAAATAGATCAGGAAGAGGAAGAGGAAGAGGAGGAGGAAGAAACTAAATAAATGAAATAAAAGGAGGATTTGTAGTGATGGAGAGAGAAAGAGACAGAGAGAGAATAACAGCTGAGTCATTCACACAGCCCTCCTGTTGTCCTCGAGGAAAGGAAGGAAAGGAGGGAGGATGGAAGGAAGGAAAGGAGAAAGGAAGGAGGTAGGGAGGAAGGAAAGAAAGGAAGACAGGAAGAAAGAAGGATGGAAGGGAGGAAGAAGGAAGGAAGGATGGAAGGGAGGAAGAAGGAAGGGAAGGAGGGAGGAAGAAGGAAGGGCAGGAAGAAAGAAGGAAAGGAGGGAGGAAGAAGGAAGGGAAGGAGGGAGGAAGAAGGAAGGGAGGGAGGAAGGAAAGAAAGGAAGGCAGGAAGAAAGAAGGAAAGGAGGGAGGAAGGGAGGATGGAAGGAAGGAAGGAGGGAAAAAATCCACAGTGTTACACAGTGAAACAGAAAGAAAGAAAGAAAGAAAGAAGGGTAATAAATAATGAGGAGAGAAAGAAAGAAACAAAGAAACACAGAAAAAGAAGGTAGAAAGAACGACCAAGGAGGCAAAGAGAAAGAAAGAAACGAAGAAAAAGGACAAAGAAAGAACAACGAGGAGAGAAAAAGAAAGAAAGGAAGAAAAACAATAAAAAATAAAAGTTCAGCATAAACTTATTAAACAATTATAAAACAAAGTGTGATGTGTGTTTAGTAAATGTATTAACCTCCTCTTCCTCTTCCTCCTCTTCCTCAGGTGCGTTTCAGCCCCAACATGAGCTGTCACCCTTGGGTGGCGTCGCGGGTCAGACGGGGCTGGTGAGACTCAACTGTCTGAGGAGCATGATCAGCGGTCATGTGACCAAGATGATCAGCAAGAACCAGGCTCAGTTTAACGCTCTGTACTCTCCAGAGGAGGAAGAGAAGGAGGAAGAGGAGAAGGAGGAAGAGGAGGAGGAGGAGAAGGAGGAAGAACACACTGAGACACAGCAGCTATAGCAGGAGGAGAATCCCAAAAAACCTCAAAAAAATCCCAAAACCAAACCTCCACAAATCCCTTTAGAATAAATAAAAAAACATTAATTTCTAATAAAATCATCTTCTTCAATAATTCATCTTTAAATTAGAAGAGAAAACGATCAGCAGCTCATTATCACGCTGACATGAACTTTAACTCCAACGTTTTTCAGCCTTTTTTGTCACCTTTAACAATGAAATGACGAATGTTTAATTAATGTTTTAATTTAGTTTAATATATTTAATGTTTTTTATCACAGAGACATTCCATCACAGTGCTAACGTTCATGCTAACTTTCGCTAACGTTCATGCTAACTTTCGCTAACGTTCATGCTAATGTTCATGCTAACGGTCGCTAACGTTCATGCTAACGTATGCTAATGTTCGCCAACGTTCATGCTAATGTTCGCTAACGTTCATGCTCACATATCCAGGATGTTCCTATCACAGTTTTTCTACATTAATTAGCTTCTTTACGCCTTAAACTGGTGTCTGTTTTCACACTTTTACACCTTTTTATCTTCAGAGGAGACGAAACAGCTTCAAGCCTCCATCTGTTTCTACACGCGGTGCGTTCAGGGACTCCGTTGTGTGTGGGTCAAAAACACAGTCATTGTAGTTATGTGCACAAAACTGGAGAAACTTAACACTTCAGGTAGTGATTATGAGTGTAAAGCATGAATTAAACACCAGTTTTCACACTTTCTGTGCTTCATTAGTTAATAGTAATGAGGGAATCGTTACTATTACATTTTTTTCAAGATAAGCCCCAATATTTTGTCTTATAGCCTTTAAATCTTCTCCCACATCACTGCACCTGTTGGAAAACTCATCTTGTAATGATGTTGAGTCTCAAAACTTCAACAGGAAGCTGAAAAATTGTGATTTTTTTTATTTTTCTGCAGATTTGAGCTCATTCATGCAGCTGCACTCAGAGGCCAAAACACACACGATGCGTTCAGGGACACTGATGTGTGTGGGTCAAAACACAGTCAGTGTAGTTATGTGCACTAAACTGAAGAAACTTAACACTTCAGGCAGCAGTTATGAATTAAACACCAGTTTTTACACTTTCTATGCTTCATTAGTTAAATATCCCTCACTACTATTTCATTTTTTTCACATTACCTTAAAGATACGCCCCAATTGTTTGTCATTTAGCCTTTAAATCTTCTCCTACATCTCTGCAAAACTCACTCTGGAACAATGTTGAGTCTCAAAACTTCAACAGGAAGCTGAGAAAAAAGTTCAGTTTTCTGCAGATTTGAGCTCATTCAACACAATCAGTGGAGTAATATGCAGAAAACTGAAGAGAGATGAATGTAAAGCATGAGTTAAACATCATTGCTAGTTAATTTTGTTCACATTACGTTAAAGATGCACCCTAATATTTAGTTTTTTAGCCTTTAAATCTTCTCCTACGTCACTGCAGATGTTGTAAAGTCTCTAAATGTTCAGTTTTCTGCAGATTTGAGCTCATTCATGCAGCTGCACTTGTTTCATTGTTTAATTATCTTCTCTCTTTTTTTTAAAATCATGTTCAACAACTCAGGCTTCAGCTGAGAGGAAATACTTGAATTTTTTTATTGTGTAACTTTCCAGGATGTGATGATGTTTGTAAATGATAAAACTTTTAGGTATTTTTTCATGGTTTCTTTAATTGTTAAACTTTCAACGTGGTGTTTGCTACTTTATTTTACTTTAAGTTATTTTCTCAGTTTATTCACAGATTTAGTCATCTCTGTTTTTTAGAGGTAAATTTAAAAAAAAAACATCTTTTTCCACTAAGTTCAATTAGGGGTTTAAAAAAAAGGTGCTTATGATTTTTATTTCTTATGTAACTGGGATTATTTCCACATGTCATTGACAGTCAGTGATGTGTTATCTTATAAAGAACTTGTACATTTTAAATATGATTAAAAAGCGTTGACTTCTCTTTCGTTGTCTCTATTTCTGAACCGGTGCCGTTAATGTTCATGTTTTTATAATAAAATATGAATTTAAATGAAAGAAAAGTTGAGTTTGAATGTTTTTATTCATCAGTAGATGTTCTGGAGCTTTATTATGTTATCAGTGGTATGAAAAGGTCTTTAAATGACAGTAATATTGTTTATCGTGATTATTTCTGAGACAATATATCATTTAACCCTTAAACAGGCAGGATGGAAAATTAGATGTAAAAAATCCCATATTGATGTCACTAGTTATGTCATTTGCACCTAAAGTAAAATATTTCCACTCTTATTTTTAATATATTTTGGATTTTATGAGTTGTATCTCCACCAGGATGTTTTGCCCTTATTAAGGCATACAATGGTGATAATGGTAAAACACTTAAATGTGTTATTTAACATAGTAAAGTGATACATTCTGGTCATTAATACTAGTTTCTAAACTCATTTTTATCATTTTTATCAAAGTATAAACCTACCACAAGCTTTAATTCTACCAATATAAGGCACATATACAATTAAATTAAACCTTAACCCATCATGCTCCTTAAAGAGTCTGTATCTCCTGGTGCACGCTGCCTGTTTAAGGGTTAATTAAAGTAGATATAGTGACAGATCTAATTAAACAAAAATGAATAACATAAAGAGTCCTAGTTGAGTTTATCTGCAGTTCAAGGTGTGCTGTTAACTTTAACACTGGAGCTCTATGGAGGAAATGATTTGGGGTTTTTAGCTGCAATACTGCAACTGACCTCCCTTCCTTCTGTCCTTCCTTCCTTCTTTCCTTCCTGCCTTGCTTGCTTGCTTCCTTCCTTTCTTCCCTCTTTCCTTCCTTATTTTCTTTCCCTCCTTCCTTCCTTCCTTCCTTCCTTCCTTCCTTCCCTCTTTCTTTTCTTCTGTCCTTCCATCTTTCCAACCTTCCTTCCTTCCTTCCTTCTGTCCTTCCTTCCTTCCCTATTTTCTTCCCTCCTTCCTTTCTTCTGTCCTTTCTTCTTTCTTTCCTTCCCTCTTCCATCTTTCCTTGCTTCCTTCCTTTCTTCCCTCTTTCCTTTCTTCTGTCCTTCCATCTGTCCTTCCTCCCTTCCATCTTTCCAACCTTTCTCTCTTCCTTCCATCTGTCCTTCCTTCCTTCCTTCCTTCAAAACTTAAAATCTTAAAGGTGTGGCTGTAGATGTAACCTCCTTTGTAATCATCAACATTTTCATCAGTAATTTTAATTTAATGACATTTTTCTCAGTGACAGATTATACTTGTATTTATTTTATAATTAAATGACATAACACCATCACTCCTCAGTATGATATACACTCCTGAACAGACACACATGTAAATCCTACAGAAGAGAAGTTTACCAACCACGAAGGGATTCGAACCCTCAATCTTCTGATCCGAAGTCAGACGCCTTATCCATTAGGCCACGTGGTCATATAAACTTACTACAGTAGCTAATAGTTTGTGCACCGCATTTGTGTTCATGCTTATTGCATCAAATTCTCCAAGGATATTCTTTTTCTTAATTTTTTAAATGTTATTTTTATCAATCACTGTATAAACTATGAATCAGTTTTGTGCTTTTTCATTAAAAAAAACCCTGAACAAACTGGCATTTAAACTTCCGGAAGTTCCTGGTTAAACTTAGGTGGCGGGACCTTTACAGGGAGTCCTCTCACTTGCTCCTCTCAGCTGTTGTGTCTCCAGCAGAGTAGCACCCAGGTAGCACCCAGATCGGACCATAGACCGTATATAAGAAATCGGACCCACCGGACTCTGAAGGTGACGTCACAGAGGGGACTCCCCAAAAACATAACAGAGAAAATGACAACGAGGAGGTAAAGCTGGTTTCTGTTTGTGTGTTCGTGTACATGGCGGCGGACGCTATGAACTTGTTAGCAACGGTTAGTTACGGTTAGCAGCGGTTAGCGACGGTTAGCCACCCGCGAGTCTAGCATGTTGTTGTTGTTTGTCATCAAGCGCGCGCTGGTAAACGTTCCATGCTGCGTTCATGCAGACTCGGAATTACTGAAACCTACAGAACAAACATCGGTTATAAAAACCTGATACCGATACTTCCCGATATTACATTTTTAAGTAAACATCGGCCGATAATAACGGACATTTTTTTCTCGTTTTAAGACGACAATTAGGTAAGAAAGTCAGATTAAGATCTTGATCAAAATTACTTTGAAAACTGAAAGTAAGAATGAAGTGTGCAGACTTTCCTTTGAGAGTCCTGCAGCTGATAAACAGCTCCCTTTTATCAGTATTGGTGCAAAATTATTAATTGAAAGTGTAACATAAGATTAATTTAATGATATTTTTATGGCAGGAACTCCAACACGATGTCAAAATGTTCTAAATAATAATAATAATAATCCTCAGCCCATCATCTGCAGTCTTTTTTATTTCACTTTACAAAAAAAAACTCTGTCTACACTTAAAAATGAAATAGCAAACATCACAGGAGGATCACCATGACACATAGACAAATAGGACTGTTTTTTAAAGACTGTACAATAAACATATTTACACATATACACAAAAATCATACACAGAAAATACACAATATTTAACATATTTACAAACGGTCACACGTATAATTGTTGTCACAGACGGCAAACAACACGATACAGAGCATTCTCAAACATTACACTTTCAGATTAAAACACACAGGAACACTTTTATTTTGAAATGAACTTTGGCTCCAGTTTAACACCAGCACAGTTTGCTTTCATATCAAAAACTATAACACAATAAAATGCATCGCTCATCAGTACATTCACTTAAGTTTGAACGTTTATATATATATATTCTCATTTTGTGTTATTTCAAAAGGAAAACTGTATTTAATATACACGATCTTTTGTAAAAATTGGTGAAAATATAGACATTTTTAAACATTATTCTTTGATTAATCCTCCGCATTGTGTAATATTTATATCAGCGTGTTGTGATTGGCAGTCGGATGAGAAACGTTGTCGTATTTTTTATTTTTTTAACGTGATATTAGACGAACAGCTAACAACCATGCAAGTACTTTTTGGATCAGGATGGATGTCGAGTTGGCGGTTACCATGGTAACAATCTGTCCCTTTTTTTTGTGAAATTTGAGATCAACGAACAACATCAACGGTTCTTAGACAATGTTTAGATGAGTTTAAATAAAAGTGGTTTATTAATTAATTAATTATTTTTTAAATGATACTCGAGTCCAATCAAACACTGACCGACACTCACCACAGTTAGATGAATCCTACTGATGATGATGATGATGATGATGATGATGTGATCTTCCTCCTTGCATCATCAACATTTCCTTAAGAATTAAACCTAATTTGCTTTTTAATCTATTGATCTCGTTCTAGGTTCAACTTTTTGTCATTTAATTCATTTATAACTGTTCCTCTAACCCTGTTTCCTGTCTCCTGCAGTCTGCTTTGTCTCTAGACCTTCATCCCCTCTAGTTCAACCTGACTTCTCGCCCAAATTTCAGCTCTCAGTTCCCAGCTTCTAGCTCTAATCTCACATCTTCGTTCTCAGCTTCTAGTCCAAGCCTCAGCCACATGTTCCCAGCTTCTAGCCCAAATTTCAGCTATTGGTTCCCAGCTTCTAGTCCAAGCCTCAGCCATATGTTCTCAGCTTCTAGCCCAATTTCCAGCTTTGTGGTTCCCATCTTCAAACCCTAATTTCACATCTTAGTTCCCATCTTCCAGTCAGCTACATGTTCCCAGCTTCTAGCCCAAATTTCAGCTATTGGTTCCCAGCTTCTAGTCCAAGCCTCAGCCATATGTTCTCAGCTTCTAGCCCAATTTCCAGCTTTGTGGTTCCCATCTTCAAACCCTAATTTCACATCTTAGTTCCCATCTTCCAGTCAGCTACATGTTCTCAGCTTCTAGCCCAAATGTCAGTCTCTGAGTTCCCAGCTTCTATCCCAAGTTTCAGCTTCTTGGTTCCCAGCTTTCAGCCCTAATTTCACATCTTCGTTCCCAGCTTCTAGCCCAATTTCCAGCTTTGTGGTTCCTATCTTCAAACCCAAATTTCAGCTTATTGGTTCCCATCTTCAAACCCTAATTTCACATCTTAGTTCCCATCTTCCAGTCCAAGCCTCAGCTCTTAATTCCCAGCTTCTAGCCCAAATTCAGCTCTTAGTTTCCATCTCCTAGCCCAAATTTCAGCTCTTAGTTCCCAGCTTCTAGCCCAAATTCAGTCTACTGGTTCCCAGCTTCTAGCTCTATTTTCACATCTTCTTTCCCAGCTTCTAGTCCAAGCCTCAGCCACATGATCTCAGCTTCTAGCCCAAATTTCAGCTCTTGGTTCCCAGCTTCTAGTCCTAGCCTCAACCACATGTTCCCATCTTCTAGCCCAAGTTTCACCCCTTGACTCCCAGCCTCCAACTCAATCATCTCCAGGACTTCTCCCCTTTCTGCAGCCTTTTCAGTAAGTCTCTATCATATATCTCTCTCTCTTCTCATCATTGAATGTCTACATTTTCTTTCCTTTTCTGTTGATATTAAAGGGATACTTCGGGTTTTCAGAAAACACCCTGAAACAGCTGATGGAAAGGTGCGCCGCTGTCAACAGGCGGCAGCGCTCAGTGATACGAAGGGAGGGAAAATAGTGCCAGCAGGTGATTATGAAGCCTAACATTTTTACAGACAAATGTATTTACTCTTTATCTTTGTGACCCCAGAAACTAGCGGGAACTACTTTCTTCAACACCAAAAGCCGGCCAGAACTCTGCTCACTGGTGAGGATGTCATACAACTTCATGTCAAAAAACCCGAACTATCCCTTTAATGCATAATAATAATAATAATAATAATAATGCTGATAGTAGTATAATACAGTAACAGCAGCCCTGTAATGATGGTTTTGTAAATCATATTATATTATAGTTCCTACTTCAAGACAGAGATCAGTCAAAAAGCTTAAAGAAGTAACTGAAAACCTTGACTGGATAGATGGATGGATGGATAGATAGATAGAGAGGCAGACAGATGGATAGATAGATGAAAAAGGGAACAGAGAGACACAGAGCTGATGGATGAGTAACACCGAGGCTACAGGAGGAAGGAGAGATAGATGAGATAGTTAAAGGACGGCTCGGAGCTGAAACTAATCGTCCGACTGAAGGACTAAATCATTCTTTCCCTCTCAGAGCTGAACTTGGTCTCGGAGGGTCGGAGCTACGAGCTGCTGCTTCTTCAGCCGTATTAAAACACACTATTACACATTCCTCACTGACACACGTTAAAGGGGCAATTAACTGTACTGGCATCGCCTCTCAGGGGAAGTTTAGACCTTATATATGCAGAGTGTTGAGCTTTTCCTACAAAATGAACCAATTGTTATATTTTTATTATATTATTATTTAACCCTCCTGTTGTCCTCGAGTCAAGGAAAGGAGGGAGGAAGGGAGGAAGGAAGGAAGGAAGGAAGGATGGATGGATGGAAGGAAGGAAGGAAAGAAAAAGCTGGAAGGATGGATGGATGGAAGGATGGAAGGGAGGAAGAAGGAAGGAAGGACGGTAGCTGGAAGGATGGAAGGAAGGATGGATGGATGGAAGGATGAAAGGGAGGAAGAAGGAAGGAAGGACGGTAGCAGGGAGGAAGGAAGGGAAGAAAGGAGGGCAGGAAAGAAGGAAAGGAAGGAAGGATGGATGGAAGGAAGGAAGGACGGTAGCTGGAAGGAAGGAAAGGAAGGATGGATGGATGAATGGAAGGATGAAAGGGACGAAGAAGGAAGGAAGGACAAAGGAAAGAAGGAAGGAAGGAAGGAAGGAAGGTCAATGAAAAGCTAATCAACGGCGCTAAGAAGACGATGAACTGTAGAGTGAGTGTGAGTCGTCATTCGGTAAATTCGGTAAATTTAAAATCAAAATCAAAGCCATCCATGGTTCCCTCTGCTTATACATCGCTACCTGTCCTGTTTAAGTCTGAAATGAGCGATAAACGTTAGCTAGCGTTAGCGTTAGCATTAGCGTTAGCGTTAGCAACAGTCTGGCAGTTTTTGGACATTTAAAGGAAGTGTTAATATTTCGGCAGTGTTTGTGAACGTTTGAGAAGCATCACTCGCTGTGAGAGTGTACGACTTTTTAATACTTTATACTTTTATATTATTATCTCCTGAAATACTCCTCGCATGTATGAACCTTTCATTGTCCTTTTTATATACTTAACACATCTTTTAAATACGAAGCAGTCTGATACTTAAAGTCCAACTGTTTGGCATTTATAAGCAGAATATAGACATTAAATAGATCCTAGTTATAAGCAGATATAAGCACATTTTTAAGCTTTTTATTGATGAAAACCAATTATAACCTTTCTGCTGGAGACATATTTTATATTATTTCAACTACATTCAGTTTATTTGTGCACTCAGGAGGAATTAAAGCACCTTTATCTGCTTATACCAGCTTTATAGTGTGTTATAAAACCATTTCAATGTTCATATTGTGCTGATAAATGCAAAATAAAAGTTTTTTTTTTAAGTGTTATAGTTGAATGATACGGTAATGTGATTTAATGTTGAGTGTTTTAGTGACCGGACTCACAAAATGACAATAAAATAAATGTTTCGTGAAGTCGTCCCGTTACTCGTTAAGTGCACCTCAGTAAAGTTAAAGACTGTGTAAAGTGAATTCAGACATTTTCTTCTAAACACATTAAATAGGTCATAAATGTATATCCAAAAAAGGTGTAAAAAGCATTTCAACCATTTAGATTTGAATTGTGGAGCTAGGCTTCACAAACTGTGTTTCAACATTTCTGTGTTCAGGATTTAGTGCTTAGCATAAACCCGCCCCTGCTGCTGTAGAGGTAGAAATACATTCAGCACACACTGCTACTACTACAGTCTACAGTTAGCCAGTTAGCTGAGTTAGCCTCCGAGCTAGTAGCCAGTTAGCTGAGCTAGCCGCCAGTTAGCTGAGTTAGCTGCCGAGCTAGCCGCTGAGTTAGCCGCCGAGCTAGCAGCTGAACTAGCCGCAGAAAGCTCTCAGATGTAGTGTCCATGTTTGACTCGGCGGTCACGCCCACAGTGTTTGGGAGCAGAGAAAGAGGCTGATTTTTACTTTGAAGCCTAATTTCATATATTTGGCGATTTTTTTAATCATTCAAATTTGGCAGGGTGGTTAACAACACACTTTTCTGTGGTATGTCAAACTCAGAACACATATTTATTCTTACTTTACACAGACTTTAAGTGCTTCGTCATTAACACTCGACTACGAACACAGAGATGGTTTTGATGTCTGTACGATGAAGTTGGTCAACAATAAACTCTCCTCCTTCTGTTTCCAGGTCGCTGCTATTTTTGGGGAGGGGGGCAGGGGGGACACAGCCAGTAATGCTCCAGGGTCAGGGTCAGGGTCAGGAGTCAGAGGTCAGGGGTCAGTCACAGGGGTCCTGGCAGTGGCTGCAGTGGCTCATGTCTTCAGAGTAGAGCTCCACCTGGATGGTGATGCTGTAGAAACCAAACTTGGTGTGAAGCAGATCGGTGGCTTCCTGCAGCACAGACTGAGGGTCGGAGCCTTCCTCTGAGGAGAACACGAGGAAACACACTCAGGTTTGTTTCACTGGATGATATTTTAATATTCTTTCTCTCATTTCTTTGCTTTTCATGCTTGTTAAACATTTGAAGAACTTAATGCAGCTGGAAGCATAATTCCAAAATGCAGAATTCAGTCGGCTCAGATCATGAAGATTAAACTGATTAAGAAAGGAGTAAGGAGAGAAGGATGGAGGGAAAGAAGGAAGGAAGGAAAGGAGGAAGGAAGGAAGGAAGTGAGCAAAGAAAGAGGGAAGGGGAAGAACAAAGGAAAAATTTAAGAAAGAGGAAGGAAGGAAGGGAATAAGGAAGGAAAGGAGTGAGGAGGAAGGAGGGAAGGAAGGAAGGGAGGGAGGGAAGGAAGGGAGGGAGGGAGGAAAGGAAGGAAAGGAAGGAAGGAAGGAAGGAAGGAAAGGAGTGTATTTCTGTGTGTTTGATATCTTACCGACGGCCAGGTGAACAGAGACCAGCGACTGTCCCAGAGTCAGAGCCCAGAGGTGCAGACTGTGCATCGATTTCACCGCCTTCACAGACAGCAGCACTTCCTTCACCGAGTTAAACTCTATTCCTTTAGGAGAGCCTGAAACATTAAATAAGACCATCAAGTTAAACTCTATTCCTTTAGGAGAGCCTGAAACACACATTAGAGCATCAAGTTAAACTCTATTCCTTTAGGAGAGCCTGAAACACACATTAGAGCATCAAGTTAAACTCTACTCCTTTAGGAGAGCCTGAAACATTAAATAAGAGCATCAAGTTAAACTCTACTCCTTTAGGAGAGCCTGAAACATTAAATAAGAGCATCAAGTTAAACTCTATTCCTTTAGGAGAGCCTGAAACACACATTAATGAGTCAAACAAACAACACACATCTTTCCTTCCTTCTGTCCTTCCTTCCTTCCTTCCTTATTTTCTTTCCTTCTTTCCTTCCTTCCTTCCATCTGTCCTTCCCTCCTTCCTTCCCTCCTTGCCCACGGGCCAGAGACGGCCCAACGAGGGGTCCAATACGGCCCACTTTCCTTCCTGTCTTCTTTTCCTTCTATCCTTCCTTCCTTCATCTTTTTCATTCCTTCCTTCCTCCCTTTCGTTCCTTCCTTCCTTTCATCCTTTCTCCCCTTTTTTCTTCCCTCCTTCCATCCATCTGTCCTTCCTCCTTTTCTTCCTTCCTTCTTTCCTCCCTTTCTTTCCTTCCTGTCTTATTTTCGTTCCTTCCTTCCTTTCATCCTTCCTTCCCGCTTTTCTTCCCTCCTTCCATCCTTCTGTCCTTCCTCTCTTCCCTCCTTCCTTCATTCTGCCCATCCATCCTCTCTTTCTTCCCTCTCTCCCTTTCTTCAGGTAACTACAGTTGAAGCAGTATCTCAGTTTGCTGTAATCTGTCTCTGAAACATGTCGGTAATAAAATGAGCAAAGTCACATTTAAATCTTTATAACCTGAAACTTTAAAAGCCCCAGGTGCTTTTTTTGGTTCGGTCATCTTGAGGAAGTTCAGCGATGTGTGAAGGATTTTAAAATGATCTTGGGACTGTGTGGTGCGCTTCACTAAATCTTCCCCAGGATGTGACAATCTGTGCTCTTAAAAAGATGTAAAAAACATTTCAACCTTCTTTTCTTTCTATCCTTCCTTCCTTTCTTCCTTCGTTCCTTCCTTCCCTCCCATCTTTCCTTCCTCCCTATCTTTCCTTCCTGTCTTCTTTTTCCTCCTTCCTTCCTTCCTCCTTCCCTTCCTTCCCTCCCTCCTTCCATTCATCTGTCCTTTCTCCCTTTCGTTCCTTCCATCTTTCCATCCTTCCTTCCATTCATCTTTCCTTCCTCCCTTTTCCCTTCCTGTCTTATTTTCGTTCCTTCATTCCTTTCATCCTTCCTTCCTTCTCTTCTCTTCTCTTCCTTCCTTCCTTCCTTCCTTCTTTCCTCCCTTTTTCTTTCCTGTCTTATTTTCGTTCCTTCATTCCTTTCATCCTTCCTTCCTTCCTTCCTTCTCTTCTCTTCCTTCCTTCCTCCTTCCCTTCCTTCCCTCCCTCCTTCCATTCATCTGTCCTTTCTCCCTTTCTTTCCTTCCTGTCTTATTTTCATTCGTTCCTTCCTTTCTTCCTTCCTTCCTTCTCTTCTCTTCCTTCCTCCCTTTCTTCCATCTTCCTTCCTTCTCTTCTCTTCCTTCTCTTCCTTCCTTCCTCCCTTTCTTCCATCTTCCTTCCTTCTCTTCTCTTCCTTCTCTTCCTTCCTTCCTTCCTCCCTTTCTTTCCTTCCTGTCTTATTTTCGTTTGTTCCTTCCATTCATCCATTCATCCTTCCTCCCATTTTTTCTTCCTTCTTCCTTCCTTCCTTCCTTCCTTCCTTCCTTCCTTCCTTCCTTCCAGTGCAGCCTCACAGAGTCTCTAATATGGCTGCAGATAACTTAGCATCAGAACCATCACCATGACATTTTTCCCCCTCCCTCCTTCCTTCCTTCCTTCCTTCCTTCCTTCCTTCCTTCCTTCCTTCCTCCCATCTTCCCTTCCTTCCTTCTTTCCAATCATCACCATAACATTTTTCCTTCCTCTCTCACAGTGAACCCTTCTAAGCAGCGGACACTGATGACCTCTGAGACAAATACCTTCCATCAGTATCCTGAAGACGTCTCTGAGGATGGTGACGGTGGTGCAGAGGACGAAGACGGAGAACAGGAACGTACAGATGGGATCTGCAATCTTATACTCTGGCTGAGAGAGAGAGAGAGAGAGAGAGAGAGAGAGAGAGAGAGAGAGAGAGAGAGAGAGAGAGAGAGAGAGAGAGAGAGAGAGAGAGAGAGAGAGAGAGAGAGAGAGAGAGAGAGAGAGAGGAGGAAAGAAGGTAGGAGAGAGGAAGGGAGGAAGGTGGGGGAGGAAAGAAGGAAGAGAGAAAGGAGGGAAGGAAGTAGGTAGGAGAGAGGAAGGGAGGAAGGAAGGAAGGTAGAGGGGAGGAAAGAAGGAAGAGAGAAGGAGGGAAGGAAAGAGGAAGGACGGAAGGTAGATAGGTAGGAAGGAAGGAAGGTAGGAGAGAGGGAGGGAGGAAAGAAGGAAGAGAGAAAGCAGGGAAGGAAAAGAGAAACTTGAAACTGAGAGTAAAGAGACGTCACATGGTGTTTTTTTACAGTCATGTGACGTTTAGATGCTCAGGGCAGAACATGGGAGGATTTTACTGTTTATATTATAATAAATAAACTTTCTACACTTTAAAATATACCTTTAAATTACACATGTGACCCAATGAAGTGACTGTTCTTAGTATGAGACATTATAAGAAATACAGTGAATTTAATAAATATGCCAAAAGACAAATTTAAATTGAACTAAATGTCTGGCCATGATTTTAAAAAATTAAATAAATTCAATTAAATATAATATATAATTATAAATATTATAAATATTATTTTTATAGTATTATTTTATTTTATTTTTAAAATATTTTTTATGAGATTGAAGTGACCCAATGAAGTGATGGTTTTTTGGTATTAGACATTATAAGATATATTATACAGTTAATATTTATTAAATATACAAAAAGACAATTTTATATACTGAAAAATTAAACATGAAAAAGTCAATGACTGGCCAAGATTTAAAAAATAAAGATAAATAAAATAATAAAAATCAGAAATAAATAAATAAATTAGTCAAAATGTGTATTATTATGAATATTATACATACTATAAATATTATGAATATTATTATTAGCATTGGGAATATTGGGAATATTGCATTGGGAATAATATGACCCAATGCAATAACTTTTTTTTTTTTTTTTTTATTTTAAACCAATAATTAAGACCATAAATTAGTCAAAACTCTATTTTCATTTTTTTAAATTATTATTATTATTATTATTATTATTATTATTTTAATTATTGTCATTATTTAATCCAACCAGGTCTGGATCATATTAGTTTCCTATTAAAGGGCCAGTCTCATCAAACTGACATTTCGGTCTCACCCTAACATGAATGTTTTCTATATCTGACCCGAAAGTAGATGATGATGGCGGCCACGGTGACGCCGACGCTCTGCAGCAGGTCGCCGACCACGTGGATGAAGGCGGCGCGGACGCTGGTGTTGCCATGGCCACCGAGGAGCGCGTGGGAGTGACCGTGGGAGACGGGACTGTGGCCGTCCTCGTC
The DNA here is from genome assembly GCF_027409825.1 of Scomber japonicus. Lineage (NCBI taxonomy): Eukaryota > Metazoa > Chordata > Actinopteri > Scombriformes > Scombridae > Scomber > Scomber japonicus. The sequence goes on along the minus strand of NC_070594.1, from coordinate 4,594,627 downwards.
GATGTGGTGGTAACCGCTGCCGTGAGCGTGGAAGGTGGTGGAGTGATGGAGGATGTACGCCATGCTGCGGAGAGAGAGAGAGAGAGAGAGAGAGAGAGAGAGAGAGAGAGAGAGAGAGAGAGAGAGAGAGAGAGAGAGAGAGAGAGAGAGAGAGAGAGAGAGAGAGAGAGAGAGAGAGCGCAGAAGGAAAAAGGAAGGACGGAGGAAAGAAGGAAGGAAGGTAGGAGAGGGAGGGAAGAAGGAAGGAAGGTAGGAGAGGGAGGGAAGAAGGAAGAGAGAAAGGAGGGAAGGTAGGTAGGTAGGAAGGAAGGAAAGAAGGAAGGAAGGAAGGAAGGAAGGAAGGTAGGAAGGAAGGAAGGAAGGAAGGTAGAGGGGAGGAAAGAAGGAAGAGAGAAAGGAGAGAAGGAGGGAAGGAAAGAGGAAGGACGGAAGGTAGGTAGGAAGGAAGGAAAGTAGGAAGGAAGGGAGGAAAGAAGGAACAGTCAAAACAGACGGGGTCAATTTGACCCGGGAGGACGACAGGAAGTTAAATGAACTCTGTTTCTACTCACATGATGTTGACGATGACGGCGCACCCAGAGGTGACCACATCACGTGACCATCGATCTCGTAGTCGTTGCGAACGATCCTCTCGATGGCTAAATAGACCAGCGCGCCCGTCACGATCCAGATGGACATGACTGAGACTAACGCTCCCAGAATCTCTGTGGAGAGAAGAAGATGAACCACAAATCTCCATGACAACCAGTTAGCTCAGTTGGTAGGAATGTGATGCAAGCAACTCTGAGGTCACAGGTTCGATTCCAGTATTGATGGGTCCAAATAATCTTTTCCAGGGTCTAATGTCGACCTTTGTCCTGTGGTTGTCGTTGTTGTTTTTTTGAGCTGTGTAGTCAGTGATGCGTTACTCTAATATGATATTCCTCCCTCCCTTCCTCACTCCCTCTCCTCCCTTCCTTCCTTCCTTCCTTCCTGCCTTTCTCTCTTCCTTCTTTCCTCCCTCCCTCCCTCTCTCCTACCTTCCTTCCTTCCTACCTACCTACCTTCCGTCCTTCCTCTTTCCTTCCCTCCTTCTCTCCTTTCTCTCTTCCTTCTTTCCTCCCCTCCACCTTCCTTCCTTCCTTCTTCTTTCCTTCCCTCCTTTCTCTCTTCCTTCTTTCCTCCACCCACCTTCCTAACCCTTCCTCCCTCTCTCCTACCTTCCTTCCTTCTTTCCTCCGTCCTTACTTCCTCCCTCCTCTCTCCCTCCTTTCCTTCCTTCCTCTCTCCTTTCCTTCCTTCTTTCCTCCGTCCTACCTTCTTTTCCTTCCTCACTTAAACACCTTCCTCTCTCTCT